>NW_024881715.1:600000-795249 GCF_019059575.1 Amphibalanus amphitrite
GTGGACAATTTGATTTTGATTAGGACAGAGGATTCAATTTGAGTTCCCACTTCATTCCAGTTGTCACCATAACTTCAGCGCGATGACGCTTTGTCAAAGAGTTTCTTTCGTCATGACACCACGTTCAGGTGCGAGTTACGCCTGCCAAACCATAGGCGGTCCCAGGGGGGGGGGGGGGGGGGGGGGGCACGGGGGCCATGGCCCCCCCTTTGGTGCTGAAAGGTGGGGCCATACTATCTTTTGGCCCCACCTTTTCAGATCGATCAAAAGTCCCACAAAAACTTTTTGTACGCTTCATTTTCTTGTTTAATGAAAGGTCTTTCTTGCGCCAGCAAAGGAAGTAAATTTCACTCATGAGCGGGTTCAGTTTCACATTCTGTCAATTTGGCGGTCAGTGTCGCTGGCACCGATTCACGAGTATGGCCGGATGTGAGATGTAGGTACTCTAACTTATGTGGAATATCGGGGTGGGTTTACTTGAGGCTCTCATAGGCACAGCATTGGCTGGCATGAGATCCTCTTTGGCATTTGAGACCCTCTTCGGCACCCTCTTCTACGACACTTAAGTATGACCTCATGGGCTGGTGCTGTGCAACTCAGAGGCCCGGTGTATGCCGGCTTGGTTCCTTAAGGATTAGCGTGGGATCTCCGGGGCCTGCGTATTAGAGATTGCATGAACTAGTATGTGATCTCAGAGGCCTGTGTAATGTGTAAACAGTGGCGGTCGGAGGGGGGGGGGGGGCATCAGGGCCATCCCCCAAAGGCAAATAAGGGGGCATCATATCATTTGCCCCCCCCCAAACAACCGTTGGGCCCCCATGAGCGTATGGGGCCCTGGCCGTTATCCGATTGTCACGAGGCTAAAAAAAAAACCACGCCCAGCTATTACCTAATAGCTCCTACAACGGTCTTTGAGCGTCCTAGTACTTCACTCTGAGGGCCCTTCAGTGGCGGTCAAGCGCCAACATTGACCGCTAAGAGCCCAGATCGACATCTGATGGCCCTCCACTGGCCTTTGAGGGCCCTTAAACCGGTCTCAGGGGCCCCAACCGGCGTCTGAGGGCCTCACACCGGTCTCTGGTGGCCTTATTTCTGTCTCTGGGGTCCCAAAACTAACCTTTAGACGCCTATGAGGGCCCGCACTGGCTGTTGAAGACCCGATGCTGGCCTTTAAGGGCCCGTATCGGACTCTCATGGCCCATCTTGGCCTTTGAGGGCCCTCTGCTGGCCTGTGGGTCCAACGCCGGCCCATGCCGGTCTTTTAGGACCTTAACCCGCGCCCTGGTGGGGGGGGGGCTATTTTTTGCCCCCCTCCAGACTTTTCGATATATCTCCAGAACCGCTGCGCCAATCGTCACCAAACTTTCAGTACCCTCCCGGACATCAATTTTACATATTGTGACCAAAATTTTTTCCAAAGGCTATGATAGGTTGGCCGGAAATGACGTCAGAGTGACGTCATGTTCTGCCGTTTTCGACCCAAAAAAGTGTTTCGCGGGAAGAGCTGTCAGGCCTATAGCTTTGCAAATACAGAAAAACGATAAATACATAAAAGCTGTAGAATTGACAGGGCCACAAAACTGCTATCTCGGATTTTAAAACTTATGGATTTTGACCCCCAAAAATAAAAAAATAGATTTTTTTGAATAAAATAGCCAAAAATCCAAAAAGTTTTTTGAGTTTCGCAAAAACCGGAACATATGTGATAGTCCTTCCCACCTTCTATCCACTTACCAAATTTGAGATTGATACCTCTTTTTTTGGCGAAGTTATAGCGAAAAAACTGTTCAAAATTGATGACGTCAAATTTTCAAACTCCATTTTTAGCAATTCTAGACCCCGTAGCGCAAAATAAAGACCACCATTAGACTCCCCGTGACGAGCTGCATCGAATCAATACCCATTTTATGCAAAACTATCAACTTTAAAATTTGACCTTTTTTGACCTGACCTTTTTTATGAATTTAGTCCGAACCTTTTGATGGGAAGGATTCACAAGGACAGAGCCACCGCTAAGCGAAGCTTGTTGCGGTGACCCTACCCTCTACCCTCCGATCGCGCAATTCCAGTTCTATGGCAGAATTTAGTTTAGTTTAGAGTCCAAAGTCCAAAGTCAGTCAGAGTCCAAAGTTTAACGTGCGCACATAGCAGCGCACGGCCGGTCCCCTCACTGACTTCACCTGGCTACGGCCTGCCACCAACCGCAACCATACCTGTCAGGAGGCCCATAAATGTCAAACGCCCGTCGCGCTTCGAACCCGGACTGTTGTAACCGGGAACGCGTGCTCTCACCACGCGGAGTCCAACGCTCTACCAACTGAGCTACGGGACCGGCGACCATGACCTGACCTTCACCAGAAAGTGGCCTAAGCCGTACCTGATAGTCTTATAACCAACACCATTGAGTTGGAAATGAAAAATTGGCCATAAAACATGCATCGCACCACCGAGTACCTAAAGTTAGGTTCATGTGACCTGACCTGTGACCTGACTTGGTAATGTCAGTGACCTCTTATAGCAACATATGTACTAGGCAACTGACGCCCTATCGCTGATTCTCGACAAAATGCGTTTTCCTCGGCGTTATAGCGCATTCCCTAGTTGACCCGTGAACGGTGAAACATTTCATCTTTGACCTGACCTTTGACGTCATCGATGACCCCGAGGTCAATGAAATTTGGTTTCTATCGACAAATTTGACAGGCCTTTCGAACGCCGTTTGAATTTTGCGGATCCGTCCAGTAGTTTCGGAGATACGAGGGGGGACAAAAAATAGCCCCCCCCCCCACCAGGTCGCGTTATAAACAGACCCCACCAGGGCGCGGGTTAAGCTGACCTCTGAGGGCCCCATGTCGGCCTTAACCCGCGCCCGGCTGGGGGTCCTGGATTTCCACGCCCTGCTGGGGGGGGGGTGTTTGAACACCCCCCCTTGTAACTCGGCTCCTGGGCCACGTAGCGATACGCGGAAGGCGGCGTTCGAAAGAGCGCAAAAAATAATGACGAAATCACTTCGGTCAATTTTTTGGTCAGGTCAAAGGTCAGGTCACCAGAGGTCATTGAAGGCAAAATTTCGCCGATTTCCAGGTCGAATGTCGAAAATTTCCAAGAAGCCAACGCATAACTCGGGAACCAATAGAGCTACAGCGCCGCGGAAAAGTGCATTCGATAGCCCTATTAACGCCCTTTCTGAGTAATTCTCTCAGATTTGACCTAACGTCAACGGTTTTGCCTGCAGGGGGCAAAAACTGCAAAAATAGCCGATTTTTTCGGAAACAGTTTTTCTGCAATAACTTTTGACCCAGGCCTTGTACGAGCTTACTTTCACCGGCATCGTGTTCCTCTCGTCAAGACGCATTGAATGAACTATCACTTGACCTTGAAAGGTCAACTTGAAAATTTGACCTCAGGTCAAGGTCATGACCTGACCGGAAAGGGTCATGTTGCATATCAGTCGATCCGTATCGTCGAGCTGAACACATAAAAGGCGTTTTCATCGCTCTAGCATGCCTCTATCAAAAGTTATTTGCGAAAAACTGTTAGATACCATTCGTGTTCTAAGATGACCTCAGGGCACAAACAAGGGTCACGGACACCATTTTCATGTTCAGTGTGTCTAAACCACTTGTAATTCGGTGTTTGGGAGTGTTTATAATGTCTTTCGTCCAAAAGAGGCGCATTTCAGTTTTCTCCCATTGACTTATAATGGGGAGGTCGCAAAATTGACCTGACCTTAGGTCATCGATATCAAAATTCTGAGATATACATTTTGTACATGCTATTGCTCTTAGCAATCGCTGAAAGTTTCAAAGCGATCGGTCACTCGGTGTAGCTATGACAGACATTGAAACTTTTTATGAGGTGAGGTCACTTCAAGTGACCTGGTGACCTGACCTTGAATGACCTTGGTCTGAAATTTTCACAACATGTGTAGAATTGATGTAAGATAAGGTGTACCAAAAACGGCGGCGCTCCGCGCCGCCGTTTTTGAGATATTCGCGAAAAACCACAAGGGGGGGTGTTCAAACACCCCCCCCCAGCAGGGCGCGGGTTAAGGAGCCACATTAGCCTCTGAGGGCCCAACTCGGTCTCTGATGGTCTCAACCTACTGGCCTTTGCAGGCCCTGTACTAGTCTCTGAGGGCCCTAAACTGGCCTCTATGTAAGTGAAAACATACCTGGGTGGACTTCTGAAGTTATGGAGGACTCACGCAAACTCCTGCAGAGCCTAACGTGTCCCGATGGTTCCGCGCAGATTCCCTCATATTTCGGCGCCGGGGCCCCATGAGCCGGTGTGGGTCCTTGGCTGACAGAGACCGATGAAGTCTCCAGGGCCCAGGGACGGTCTTTTTGGCAGTTGAGGATTAGGCAGGTTGAGTGAGCCCCAATAGAGCCGTTGCAAAGCCCCGCAAGAGTCTGCGCACGGCCCTCAGATGCTAAATTTGAAAGCCAGGAACCTGTGGCGGTCTCTAGAGGTCGGTGTACCTACTCTCTCCCGCAGCCACACAACTATTTCATGGGTAAATGCCATAGTCTAAAAACGCTCTCTTGGTTTTATATGCTGCACCGATCTGTCGCCACGGTGCGGCGGCCTGACCGGTGAGCACACCGTGGGACGGTAAATGGAAAAAATAACCACTTCCATTTACCGTCCCACGGTGTGCTCACCGGTCGGGCCGCCGCACCGCACTATGGTTGGAAACGGCCTCACGGATGGCCGGGGGTCAACGCGAAAAAAATGTTTTGCCCATAACTTGTTAATGCGTTGACCGACTGCGATGAAACTTTGCATAGGTATACCAGTGTCTTTCGTGCATCATACAGTAACTCAGAAATGACGAGGTCACGTCACGTCACGCGTGTGTGACGTCATCATTGCAAGTATGTCATAAGTCGCCTATGTCTTTCGTTATGTTATCGATATCGCGAGGCATTTTGAACATGTTTTGAATACTGCTATTACTGAATGGATATTGTTGTTATGCTTTAGGGCGAGAAATATCAACGTAGTGACGCACAGTGTCTTACTATTTGTCAAAAATGGTCAAAAATTTGGAGAAAGAGTATTTATGATTTTTTTTTAGATTGGGCTAAAAAGCAAGAAATAAAATGACGATCAAATGACAAAACATGCGTCAGATTAACCCGGCAGTTGCTGGGGTATTTCCCCCATCCGCCGTTTGCCGGGGGGGGGGGGGCGTTCAACGCCCCCAGCCGATAACTCGCGAACAAATAGGCGCAGCGAAACGCACGAGGCGCGGCAAACGAAAGAAGAACGCGACGAGACGATTCACATGAATACTTTAAAGCTGAATTTCGAGGTCACAGGTCGGGTCAAGGTCAGGTCAAACACTTAAAATCGGGCTTTCAGTAGCATGGACTTTAGAACCTCGCAATCGGTGCCTCGCGTTTCGCGTTTCGATTATATCGTCATCAGTTGGTCCTAAATAAATTCAGTCATCAGTTGGTCCTAAACAATCTGTCACAACTGTCACAATTGTCACAACCCTTCATATAAGTGCTAAAAGAGTGTCAGATCAATGTAGGGGTCAGTCAAGCATAGGCCACTGGCCAGGGTCAAAGTCAGGTCAATCAGGTAAGCACATAACCCCGAAAATTAAAACTGGTACCTATTCGCAGCCCATGCATGACACATGTTTTATGGGTACTTTTGGGCGTAGAACACGATGGTGACATTCATTTTATCATACGAGTACGTGGCTGGTTGAAAAAAGATCAATTTCAGAAATGCATGCGTCATGGTCGTGAAGTAGTCACGAGACATTGCCAACATTCAGTTCAAGATTTTGGAAAATGTAGAACGATGATCAAAAACCATAGATAGCCATTTGATTTGCCATGGTATTGGCAGTGTAATGGAGTTTACAGCATGTCTGTATGTCTGTTCTGTCAGTGGATATCCATATCCATACTCCAGGATATCCATACACGTTTGCACGATATTCATACTCCAGGTGCAGGGGCGAGCAGTTACTTCTTACGAGGGGTGCGGAGTCGAAGTCAGAGTCGGAGTCAGAGTCGGAGTCGGAGTCAGAGTCGCCCAGAGTCGTGGCAACGAGCCAGGAGTCGGAGTCGGAGTCGGGGTCGGTCAGGAGCCCGCAGTGGAAGTCGGAGTCGGTCCGAATCGGAACAGCTCCATCGCGACTCCGAAACACTGGCAGGGGTCCGGAGTCGGAGACAGAGTCGGCCGGAGTCATGGCAACGAGTCAGGAGTCGGAGTAGTAGTCGGAGTCGGATTTGGCGCCACCGCGACTCCGAAACCCTGCTTCTTACCATCATTTATAAGGATAAGCGATTGCAAGACTGACGAGCCGACCTGGTGCTAACGAAGCGACGGTAGGTACGCCTCGGGAGATGAAGCTTCACGGACGATTTTGCGCACAAGTGCGCAGTCTGCTTTTACGTTCCCCTTACGCAGAATTGAACAGAGATTTATTCTGCCAAAAAGCTCAATGGAGGTCGATGGAGAACTTTTTGTATGTCCAATGAAACATAAACGCAATTTTGCAAATATTGCTGTGGTGACACTGCAAACAGAATGCAATGCCGTTCCTTATTTTGAACACGCATGGGAAAAAGAGTCACTCCACTCGATAGCCAACATAACAAGGATTATTTTGATATATAAAAATCCAGTTTTACAACGTCATGGAGGTACTCCACATGCTATCACCAGCGCGGTTGTTTAAACCTTTGACGGCGCACCAAAAAAGTCACTGTCAGAAACTCCCGATTCCACGTAAAATAATGGAGACTAAATGCGCAACTAAATAATTTTTTCTGCACAATTCAAAACATTTCATCAATTTCCAACAGAATGACACCCCAAATATACATATATTCCGAAATTGCCCACGGCCATCGGTGAGGCCGTTTCCAACCATAGTGCACCGTGGCGACAGATCGGTGCAGCATATAAAACCAAGAGAGCGTTTTTAGACTATGGCATTTACCCATGACATAGTTGTGTGGCGGCGGGAGAGAGTAGTATGTACACCGACCTCTACGTATAGGGGGGGTCGAACGGACCCCCCTCGGTTTTTCGCAAATAACTCGCGTAAAAAGCGGCCGATCGCGACGAAAATTTCAGTACCCTCGCGTTAATCAATTTTACACCTACCCTGAAATTTTCATAACCCTGACTCTAATGACCTTTGACCTGTGACCTACTTTTCGAGACCATGTTTGGCCGGAATCGCGATTCGGCGTATGTCGGCTCGCATTAGCCGCGCGTTTGCAGTCTTTTCGTGGTTTTAAGCGTTCAAACATAGGATATGATGTTGCTCCCATGCATAAGGGTGGGTGTCAAGGTCACCGGTAGGTCAGGTCAGGTCATTGACCTTTGATGACCTCGGTTCACTTTTTCGAGTTTTACATGTTTCTAGGCCAGTTTTTTGAGCTGAATTCGAATTTAGCAGCCATATGAACATTTACGAAGTAGTTTTGGCACCTTCGTAACATGTTACGAAGCTGTCAGAGGCGGTTGCCACCTACTACGAATACCCTTACTGGTTGACCTGACCTGACCTGACCCGACCTGGCTTAAATGCATGAAGACATCATCTGTGATCAAAACTAATATGATATTCGTGATCAGCACCCCGAAAAACCCCATAGCAGCCACGCTTTACGTCACGACTTTCTAACAGGTTCCGATTTTCCCGACTTTTGGGTCATTGACCTGACCTGGAAGGTCAACCGATGACCTAGGACCTTAAAATGGGGTATCATCGGCTTCCTCTCGTCACGGGCTACACGGTCGTTTTTTCCGCGAAGCTCTAGCTCGATCAGGGGCGAAACGGCAAGGGGGGCAGGTCCAACGGACCCCCCCCCCCCCCTTATACGTTCGCGGCTGGAAAAACACCAATACGGGCGAGGGTTAAACCGAGTACAAAATTTTTACGCAAGAATGAGATGGATGTAGCATAAGAAATGGCAACTGCGCGGCACTTTGTGGCGTCAACTTTGCTACACATGTAAAAACTTAGCCTATCACCCCCCCCCCCCGGTTGACGGATAAATGTTATGTTCCGCGAGTTTGACTTCCCCCCCCCTTTAGCTAACGTCTGCGACCGCCAGTGTGCCAAACACTGGCCCCTGGCGCCTCTTAACCCTCGCCCGTAAACGGCGATCTGCCACCTTCGCCCATGCAGGGGGGGCGGGGGGGGGGGGTTGGTGCGACCCCCCCTTGGCGTTTGAAAACGGAGCGTCGTAGAGCTTAGCGGAAAAGACCAACGGATTGCTCTCGCCGAGATCTCGCGATTGGTGGTATATTTTTTGGTCCTAGGTCAACATTTGACCTACTTTTGACCGGTCAAAGGTCAAATTTTCGGAAAAATAGACTTTTTCAAATTTTCCGCGGCGATTGCGGCAGAACGGTGGGAGATATCGACTTGAAACCTTCACTATCGTGTTCCTTGATCAATTCTCTATCGTTTGGTATGTATTTCGTTTCCCTAGCTCTAAAAATGGCGCGTTGGGAGCGCCGGAAGTCGGCAAGGTCACAGTCGGCGGCAGAAATTCGAAAAATCAAAATTTAAATTTTTGAAATCTGATTGTATTTTTGGATTTGGGATGTCCATTTGCTCCCTATAGAAGCTAATATTGCTGCATATTCCCATTGAGGTGACAAGAATTAGCAAAATAGTGGTTCGGGCGCTTTTCAAAAATAGTACCGGACGCTGTTCCTCTTGTGACGTCATAGCTCCGTGACCTGACCTGACCCGGTCAAGTTTCTTATACCATATGATAGCCAATACTTGCCCCAACATGCATGGGAAGTTGCATCACGATCCATCAACCGATATCCGTACCACCGGCAGGAAACCTCGGGCGTTGGCACTCAGTTTGTGAAAATCCGGCCTGAGGCTGTTCCCTTTGTGACGTCATAACTCCGTGACCTGACATGACCCGGTCAAATTTTTTTTTATTAAAAGATGCGCAAGGTTTGCCCCATAAGGTACCCAAAATTTGGCGGCGCGCCGCCGTTTTTGCGCTATTCCCGAAAAACCTCAGGGGGGGTTGCACCAACCCCCCCCCCTACATGGGCGAGGGTTAAGTGTCAAGGTCAGGTGTAGGTCATGTGGCTAACGGGCAGCTGGGCCGTTTCACGACAAATCGACAAATAAAAAATTAAATTTGCACCCTCATATTTTATTCTTCGTTGAAAACTGGTGTAAGGGGTTGTGATGGGCGGGGAAGCCAGCTGTGGCAAGGATTTTTTTCTTCGAACAACGGTTTCCGAGATATAGCCTCGGGCAATTCCTGGAGGTCGCTGTGATAAACCACCCATTACTGTCGAATGTGGTGCTCTCGCTAACATCTGTTATTTCTGTTTCGTCCTCAGGTGCACACTCATATCGGTCGAATTTAGTTGAATAAAACCATTGTATTCATACTACAACTTTTGGTACCACAATTTATTCAACTAAATTCATGACAAGACATGGAGAGGATCGCCAGACCAGACAAGTTCGACGTCCCTCCAAACGATCCTCAAGCTCACAAGAAATGGAAGCTCTGGCTCCGAGGATTTAAGTACTTCTTGACGACTATCGAAAGTCACAATCCTGACAAGCTCGAACTACTCTTCCTCCATATCGGACCAGAAGTCGTGGACGTGATTCAAGACTGTCAGACGTACGATGCAGCCCTGAAGCAACTCGACGCTGCATATCTGAAGACGCCAAACGAAATCTATGCGCGGCACCTGCTGTCAACGAGGCACCAAAAGCCAGAAGAAAACATCGACGAGTTCCTTCTGGCCTTGAACAACCTGGCGGGTGACTGTAACTTCGCCGCCGTCACAGCCATAGAGCATCGCGCGGCATTCGTGCGCGATGCCTTCATCAGGGGCCTGAGAAACGCCAGCATGAGAACCAGACTACTGGAAAACCAGACTCTGACCCTAGACCAAGCGGTCCAACAAGCGCGGTCACTGGAGCAAGCCGCACGAAACGCGGAATCCTACCTGTCCCCGACGGTACGGGTCGATCCGGTCGCAGCCTCCGCCGCATCTCCAACTGCAGACGCTTCCGTAGCTGCAGCCTCACAATCTCCGTGTTTCTTCTGCGGACTAAAACGCCACCCACGAGCAGCCTGTCCTGCAAGAAACTCAACCTGTGGGAAGTGCGGCAAATCCGGACATTGGCAGAAGGTGTGCCGCTCCAAGTCGGTGGCTAACGCGTCGGCCGTACAGGAGGAGTACGAGTCCTACCCTGAAGAACCTCGCCAGCCGGAGCTCTCGCCCACGCTCGCAGCCTCAAGCTCTGCCGCCGCTACTCACGCGCCAGCAACAGTGAGCGCGAGAGTCAACGGGCGTCAGGTTACAGCTCTCATCAACACAGGGAGCTCTGACAACTTCATCAGCGCAAAGCTCGTCCCCGCACTCGGCATGAGGGTGCTGCCACGATCGTCTAAAGTCTCCATGGCATCGTCCAGTCTCTCAACACAGGTGCGAGGATACTGCGTGTCAACCGTGACCGTTGACGATCGGGAGTACCGGGAGGTCGAACTGTCCATCCTCCCGGATCTCTGCACGGACGTCATTCTCGGCATGCCGTTCCTCCGAAGACACGAGGGTGTAACCCTGGAGCTCGGTGGCGACGAACCCGAGCTCAGTATCTGCAATCTCGCGCAGATGAAAGTCAGTCAAGCGGCATCCCCGAGGCTCTTCAGCAACCTCACCCCCGACTGCCATCCCATCGCGACCAGAGCACGACACTTCAGCCACGTGGACGAGAAGTTCATCGAGAACGAAGTTCAACGTCTGCTAAACGAGGGCGTCATCGAGCCAAGTCGCTCACCCTGGCGTGCCCAATTTGTCGTCACACACACGGAGAACAAGAAGAAAAGGATGGTCGTTGACTTCTCTCAGACTATCAACAGATTCACTGAACTGGACGCGTATCCTCTGCCGAACATCGGCGAGCTCGTCAACAAGGTCGGGAAAAACAGCTTCTTCAGCGTCCTCGACCTCTCCAGCGCCTACTACCAAATCGAGATCGACGCATCTGAGAGACCCTACACAGCGTTCCAAGCGGCAGGAAAGCTGTACCAATTCAAGCGAATCCCCATGGGGGTGACGAACGGCGCAGCCGCCTTCCAGCGCGTCATGAATGACATCATCGCGGCCAACAACCTGAAGGAGACCTATGCTTATCTGGACGACCTGACCATCTGTGGCCAGACGAGGGAGGAGCACGATGAGAACCTCCGGCGCTTCTGGGAGGTTGCCGATGCGCTCCACCTCACGCTGAACAGAAGCAAGTGCAAGATCGGCCTGGAGACGGTGAATATCCTCGGGTATTCCATCCAGCGAGGTCAGCTGAGACCGGACCCCGAACGACTGCGTCCACTTCAAGAGCTGCCGGAACCTCGCGACAAGAAGTCTCTGCAACGGCTCATCGGCCTGTTCGCGTACTACGCCAGATGGATCCCCTCATACTCTGAGAAGATCCGTCCCCTCATCTCTGCATCGTCGTTCCCTCTGAATCCCGACTGCAGAGCGGCTATCCAGCAGCTGAAGAAGGACATCTCACAAGCGGTCGTCGCCGTCATCAGAGATGACGCCCCATTCACCATCGAAACAGACGCTTCCGACGAAGCCATCGCAGCGACTCTTACCCAAGACGAGCGTCCTGTGGCCTTCTTCTCACGCACTCTGAACGAAGCCGAGAAGCGTCACAGCATCGTCGAAAAGGAGGCCTACGCCATCGTGGAGTCTATCAGAAAGTGGAGGCACTTCCTAACCCACCACTTCAACCTGCTCACTGACCAAAGAAGCGTGAGTTTCATGTTCGACAACAAAGTGTCGAGCAAGATCAAGATTGAAAAGATTCTACGATGGAGAATCGAGCTCTCGCCACTCTCGTACACCATCAAGTACCGACCAGGACGAGAAAACATTCCTGCTGATACGTTCAGCCGCGCCCACTGCGCAGCCGCCTCACATCCGGCCCTGGAGCAGCTGCACGAGTCTCTCGTTCACCCCGGAGTAACAAGGTTGCTACTTGCTGCACTTCGTGCGCAGCAAGAATCTGCCCTACTCCGTGGATGACGTGCGCCGCGTCACCTCCAACTGCCCGGTCTGCTGTCGATGTAAGCCGAACTTCTTCAGGGCCACCTCCGCGAAGCTGGTGAAGGCTACATCTCCATTCGAAAGAATCAACGTGGACTTCAAAGGTCCCCTACCCCCAAGTCCGAGCGGCAACCAGTACATCCTCACTATGATCGATGAGTTCTCTCGGTTCCCGTTCGCCTATCCGTGCCGGGACATGACAACCGCCACCGTGATCAAATGCCTCACTCATCTCTTCTCCATCTTCGGGATGCCGGCATACGTGCACTCCGACCGCGGTTCAGCTTTCATGTCAGCTGAGCTTCGATCCTTCCTGACAGGACTGGGGATCGCCACGAGTCGCACGACACCGTACCACCCCGAAGGCAACTCACAATGTGAGCGGCTTAACGGCACCATCTGGCGTGCCGTTCAACTCGCTATGGAGAGCAGGAAGTTGAGCAGAGGACAATGGGACGCCGTCCTGCCTGACGTCTTGCATTCTATCCGGTCTCTGTTGTGCACAGCAACAAATGCCACCCCACACGAAAGGATGTTCTGTTTCCAGCGGCGGTCTGCGACGGGAGCTTCTCTACCGTCCTGGCTCCTCAACCCCGGGCAGGTTCTCTTGAAGAAATACGTCCGCGGAAAGCTTGACCTACCAGTCGAGCCAGTCGAACTCCTGGAGGCGAACCCGCACTACGCTTTCGTGCGCTACCCCGGCGGCAAGGTCGACACGGTCTCTGTGCGAGATCTCGCCCCCGGCGGTTGTGCACAGCAACAAGGAAACGAGAAGGGAGAGGAAGCGGGCGAGCCGGGGTCCCCGGGCATCCGTTCGGAGCCCTCGAGCACGCCGCTCTCGAGCCGCCAGTCCCCGGTGCCCTCAAGTGCGCCGCCATCGTACGAGTCAGAAGCGGTCCCGGGACCCCCAAGCGCGCCGCCACCGAGCGAGTCAGAACCGGCGACCGAAGTGCGTCGGTCTAACCGGACAAGGAAGCCAGTGGTGCGCCTTAACATATAAGAGCGTGTACTGAGGCGCTCATCGAAGCCAGACGTGCGCCTTAGCTTATGCAAACGTGTACAAAGACGCCTGTTGCGTTGTTCGTTACATAGCCGCTCGATTTCTGCCTACTCTTGTCTTTTGTTCGTTACATTGCTGCTCGATTTCTGCCTACTCGTGTCTTTAACACAGCGGGGGAAAATGTGATAAACCACCCATTACTGTCGAATGTGGTGCTCTCGCTAACATCTGTTATTTCTGTTTCGTCCTCAGGTGCACACTCATATCGGTCGAATTTAGTTGAATAAAACCATTGTATTCATACTACAACTTTTGGTACCACAGTCGCGCTGCAGCCCTATGTTTGGCGGCCTATAACTCAGAAACTATTGGTTTTCTACGCTAAAAACTTTATATTGTTCAACTCACAATCAACCAACAAACATTTTGGCTATCTCGGATTTTCAATTTTTGAAAATTTTGATCACGTGACCTTTTGTCCTATTTTTCGAAGAGTGACCTTGATATTTTCCCCACTGAAAGTTGCAATTTTGTCTGATGACGATTAAAGCCTTATCAATTGTCACTCATATGCGATAATAAAAAAGTGGTTATCGCCCTGCGTTGACCTCAGGTCAGGTCATTTTTATGACCTGTCCATTATTACGAGCGGGAGCGACAGCGAGATCTCGAGAATACATAAAGCAAGATATGCGACAAGCAGTAAAAGGTACAGGGTTACACACGGATAAGGTCTACGATTTTTACTGGGGTCATTTTCAGGTCAGGTCAAAGATGACGTCACAGGAGCAAAAAGGAAGTCAAAATAGCGGCACTATACATATATATGAAGTTTTTCTCTTACTTACTTACTTACTTACTTACTTACGAAGTACAGATTTTGGATAGGCCAGACTAGGCCTTTAGAAACCTTTCTAGTCGAGCTCCTCATGCGTCTGACGAGAACGCGTTGCGCCGAATCCTGGAGACCGCTCGCGGCTTGGCTAGTCTCCACTGGTGTCCTCTTGTAGCAGGAGTTCTTTCGGCTGCCATCTCGAAGAAGTTGCGAGGGTCCATGTCCAGTCCACCGCGGAGCAGCTGATAAACCGCGATCATATCTCCACGCCTCCGTCTGTAGTACAGCGTTGGTAGCTGCAGCACTTTCAGACGCTCTCGATACGGGAGGTGTCGAAGATCGGGAATCAGCTTGGTCGCCCGCCTCTGCACCCGCTCTACCAGCCGCTGGTCCGCCCGGTTGAAGGGACCCCACACTAGGTTCCCGTACTCAAGGTGGGGTCGGACAAGGGCCTTGAGGAGCAGGGGGAGGGTTGATTTGTCAAGCAGGTGGAAGGACCGACGAATCACTGTCATCACTTGTGTTGCCTTCTTTACGGCCGCAGCAGCCTGCTTCCGGAATTTGAGCTGGGTATCCATGAGGACGCCAAGGTCTCTCTCGACATCTGACTCCGCGACTGTAGTTCGTTTCTTTTAGGTATCTTGGTTCCCCCCATCCGGTATGAGTGGTGCTGGTTGCCTCCGCCGATGTGGAGCACCTTGTTCTTTCCAGGGTTGAATGCCAGCTGCCACCTGTCTGCCCATGGGCAGATGAAGTGCCGCGTCCAGGTCCTCCTGCAGGGATGCCGAGTCGGACAGAGAGCAGATAGGTCGATAGAGTTTGCTGTCGTCGGCGAATATCTTTATCCCACAGTGTAGCGGCTCCGGCAGGTCGTTCACGTACAGCGCGAAGAGCAGTGGAGCAAGGACTGAACCCTGTGGAACACCGCTTGGTACAGGAGCCCAGTCTGCAGCTGCTCCCAACAGTGACTCGCTGCTTCCGTCCTTCCAAGAATGCGCCGATCCATCTCAGAATCTTGCCTCCGATGCCGTGAGCTTCTACTTTCCTCAGCAGTCGTCTAGGTGGGACTGTGTTGAGCGCCTTGGCCAGGTCTAGGTATATGACGTCGACAGGTCGGTTGCTCTCAATCATGCTGCTCCAATCTTCTATCGTTAGCATCAGCTGAGTAGAGCAGGACCTCCCTGGACGGAATCCGTGTTGTGCGTCATTGATCAGGTTCTCTGACTTGAGGTGTGCCATAAGCCGGTCGCGGATGATCGACTCCAAGAGCTTGCACGGAACAGACGTCAAACTGACTGGCCTGTAGTTCCCTGGTTCATCTTTACTTCCTTTCTTGTAAATTGGAACCACATCTGCCAGTTTCCAGTCCTGCGGCAGGGTCCCCGTGTCCAATGACGATTGGTAGATGGAGGTAAGCGTGCTTGCTAACGAGTCGGCTGTTTCCTTGATGATCCGTGGGTGCACTCCATCTGGGCCCGCGGCGGAAAAAGGTCGTAGGGCAGCCATCTTCTTTCTCACGAGTTCCACGGTGAGGTCGATGTCAGTGACAGCGATGTCAGTGTCGATGTCAGTTTCTCGAATAACTTTCAAGGTATCCCAGCTAATAGCACCACTAATAGCACCACTGATAGGAACAAACTAATAGCACCATCGTGATCCTCTCGTCGATCCGCATCGAAACATATGTATTTTGACCTCGAAAGGTCGAAAGGTCAAAAGTTGACCTTAGGTCACGTGACCTAAGGTCAACTTTTGACTTTTCGACCTTTCGACCAGTCCAGGCGTAGCCATTGGTCCATGGCAAAACTACAGAAGTGAGGCTGGCCTCGCCCAAATCAAGCTTGACATCACAAAGAACATCACCATATTATGTCAAGAAACAGACAAGAGAAAACTGCTTATACTGGAAGCAGTTTACATCAGAAAACTGGAACCTAAAATCAACAGACAGGTCAACGCCAGAGGGATACTCCAGCCTTTTGAAGGTGGGGGTCGCTAACTAGGCACTTTACCCTATATGGTTGGCAGTGGAATAATGCTGTCCCTAAAAAGAGGGCAGTGTTTTTATGGATGTTTCAGAAATGGCGCGTAGTGTGTAGAAAAGTGGCGCCTGCTGTTGTATTCATGCGATATATGCTTTCAAAAATCGACGTGTTGAAGGTAGAAACGTTCGATGTTTTTAGGGATACTTTCAAGTTTTCAAATATGAAAGAAAAGCATTATTTTTACTTTGTTGACTTTATTGTATCATCATTTGTAGCATAAAGAGATCCCAATAAGCATTTTGAAAATGAAGATTTTTATGACTGCAGCTGCTGATGCTTCTATTGAACACACTTTTGAATAGATGTTATAGTATAGGACCGGATAATAATTATTGGCAGAGTAAATCAATTTAAGGTATTGTAATTGGCTTGTATTTAGCACTGTATTTAGCAGGGGTATTTAGGGCCTTGTTAATTGATATTAGCAGAGTATGGTCATGGATTAAGTGATCTATGGTCTGGGATATAGGGCATTGGACTTTGGAGTGTAATTGGTGAGAACTTTTTGAGTTAACATTGACGTATGTTTGATCACACGGGGTTGCTCCGATTTAGTTACAATTGACGTTTTGCTTCCACCTATGTGAACATTCCATTCCTGATTCCTCATTCTTGATTCCTCATTCTGTCGTTTTGAGCGCGCACCATAATAGGCAGCGGAACGGGAAGGTCACTGGGGCACTGTGCCCCCTTTGATTTTGGCATTTAAGATTAGCCCTATGGGCATTGCATGGAAAGAATGGGATCAAAAGTCGGCAGTGTCCCCCTTAATTAAAGGTGTTCCCCCGCTACTGGCGGCTGGCGTGCACACGTGTGTGAGTAGTCTCGATCGTATCGATATCATATGATATTATGATGTAATATGATATTACAATAGTGATAGCAGGGGGCGTAACAGGTTAGTATTTTTTCATTTTTTCATTTGCATGACGTAGGTTATAGGTATTAAGGGTCAGGTAAGGTAAGGTAGGCATGTATAATTTCTGATTTAATTAACATGAAATTATGTAAGAATGTGTATTTTTCTTGTTTGAAAATATTGCAGACCTTGACCTAAAGTAAATATTTCCTGCAGAGGTGGAGATCTCAGGGGGGGGGGGGGTCGGGGGGGTCAGGAACCCCCCTGAAAATGAATTACTGCTATGCAAGTCAATGGTAGTTGGTACTGCATCCAGCCCGTCTCCATCTGCCCGGCCTGGACCCCCCTGACATTTTGACAGATCTCTACCCCTGATTTCCTGATGTTTGTAAGTTTCTTATGGGCCATGGGGGATGTTGCACTTAGGTATTTATGTTATCTGCCTCTTCCTAGGTATCCTGGTTCCGGTCATTACTCTATGCAAATCTGAGAGGGGCTTGGGAGAGCTTTGAGGTAAGCATTTTTTGCAGCACAGGAAAAATTATGAGGAAATCAGTTATTAATGGGCTATGTCAATGTGGTTGACAAGTTCAAGTTATGGCACATCAACAATAACTTTTGATAAGAATAGCTCTTATTGAAAAGTTATTGGAAAATATTGGAAGTTGAAAGAGACTGGAAGTGGAAGGAGGAGCAGTAAACCCATTGGTCTTAGCCTCCTCTGCAGATCTCAGTCTTCACTAGCATTTCCACACCACTCGGTTGTCATTTTAAAACAATTCACGTATATACGAGTATCATCTACACCAGGGTGTGTCTACTATTTGTATTCTTATATCCACTTCCTGAAATTCAAGTTCAACTGTCATTTGGGGTGAGGGAGGAGGAGAATAGTGGTGGTAGGAGGTGGGAATAGGGATTCAGGGGAGCTTGGAGGAGACTGGGTATGAAAGGAGAAGTGGGAATCATTTTTTAAAGAAGTGTTTAGTCGAGCTTAGAGAGTTTTAGGTGATGAGCTGAGAGGGGGCTTGGGCTGGAGATTGAAATAATCACAGGAACAGCCCAGTTCTCAGGTTCTTGTTTGCTTCCCTCAAGTTCAGGAGTCCCTGACAGTCTGCTGAGCATTGTCTAGACAAAGACACATAGGCGTCGCCAGAGATTTTCGGTTGGGGGGGGGGGGGAATCAACGTTGGTGTTAAATCTTGCCTTTCTCCAGTCGTTACTCACTCATATTACATATCATTCGACGTGCAATGGTGCGAGGAATACGATGGTGACAGGGTCCCAAATATTTACGCGTACCTATGTGGTGCTTTAGGGCTTTCCAAGCTCAAGGTGGGGCCCTCAGAAACCAGTGTGGGCGGCGGACGCTGAGAGACCAGGCCCGGGGTGAGCCAAGAGCCCTCAGCTAACAGTGTCTGTTAGCTGAGACACAGACCTGGAGGTCTGTGTCGAATCCCTAAAGGCCCTAGGTAGGGACATAAGAAACATGTGCTGGGACCCCCAGAGGCACACATGAGTCGTGACTCCTCAGATGCCGGCTTGGGTTCAGCAAAATCTGTTGCCTCAAAAGCTCGGCTAAGCTATCAGAGGCCAGTTAAAGTTATCAGAAATTTTTGAAGATCCGTGGTCTACGCATGTGTAAGGTCCTCAAAGATCCCTGTATGGGCCCTCAGAGAATATGGACAGCAGTCACCCAGTGGGACTCTCAGAGGTCGGTTTGGGCCCTCAGAAGGTTTCTGAGAGCTCAGTGGAGCTCCTTAGGAGCCTGTGTGAAAAGCAAGCTCATGAGCCCTGTGGCACTTGAACGGTACTTTAGTTTGTCACAGACATTTGACGAGAGTTAAGAAAGGCCCGAAGATTTAGGGTCACGCTTTGAACGCAAATTTTGTGTCAGCACTTCAAAACATATGAAAAATCGGCTATTAAATGTAATACAAATCCAACTAGGAACATCGAATGAATCACAGCATTGACATTTCCGAGTCCGTAGTCGGAGCCGTGAAGATTTTGGCGACTGCAACTTCGACTCTGGCTTGAACTGCACCCTCCAACCGAGTCTGACCTCACAAGCATTCTCAGAAAGGTACCCCCATTTTCCCGACTCCAAAATCTCATCGGATCTGTATCGATCTCAGGGGGTGCCCGGTCCGAGGCTGGGGCGGGGGAGGGGGCAAGCTGCCCCGCTTGCCCCCCCCCCCCGTGGCGACGCTAATGCAAAGGCATAACAGACTTTTAACAGCCAGGAAATCACATGTAAAAGTCTATTCAAATCATTGATTCATCAAAATTGGCTCACCTTTATAACCCAGAATTGCATCAGTAACTCTGTGTGAGTTACTGATCAGTGCGATGCAATCGATTTAAATAGGCTCCTGCATGTAATTTCCTAACTGCCCAAAGATTCTGTTGCAGTCTTAAGTATGCCTTTGCTCGATTTATTACTCCCTTCTGTGCACTGCACGGCCATATTGTACAGCCCTCTGCTCACTGCGTGGTAGGTTATAGTTGCTTCAGCGAAACCGGCCAATATCTCAAAGGCTCTGCTACCGAGTGCGCGGAAGTCCTGACGGAGGGACGCGCAATACCACACAACTTTGTTTGAACCCCTTGTTGACCAGACCCACCTCTCTGTGTCGCTACAATGCACAGAAGTCTGTATTTTCCGTCCTGAGACTAAGTTTTTTTGCCCCCCTCCTAGAACCGTCCCTGCCATGCCTTCAATGAGCTCAGCTGACAGCCGCTTACTACGGAATGGTAGTGCGAGTTGGGTGCGTAAACAGGCATGAGTCGGTGACCAGCGCAGAGGCTAAACCGGTCGGCGGGCCAGTCGGCCGGTTCCGTGGGGCAGGGAGGTGGACGCGGGCCGGGGTCACTCGGGTCAATAGCCCGAAGCTATGTCTCGGCCAGAAGCCGATCCAGACAGTCTGGCGCGACCCGACCAGGCCGTTCTAAAGCACAGGGACTAGGAATGAATTAGCCATTTTCAGGATTGTTACAGGTTGGTGTCAAGGTCACGTGAAACTCAGGTTAGGTCATTGAACTTCGGTGACCTTGATTCACTTTTCGAGTTTTACACGTGTCTAGGACAGTTTTTGGAGCTCATTTAGAATTTAGCATCCATTTGAACATTTAAGAAGCAGTTTTGGTGCCTTTGTAACATGTTGCGGAGCTGTGAGTGGCAGTTGACACCTACTATAGATACCCGGCAAGAACCTACTGGTTGACCTGACCTGACCTGACCCGACCTGGCATAAATGCGTGAAGACATCATGTTTGATCAAACCTAACATGATATTTGTGATTAGCACCCCGAAAAAAACTAGCAGCCACACTTTACGACGTTCTAACTTCTAACAGTTTCCATTGTTCCGATTTTTGGGGTCATTGACCTGACCTGGAAGGTCAACTTATGATCTAGGACCTTAAAAATAGACATTTTTTGTTTCCTCTCGTCACCAACAACACGCTCGTTTTGTCCGCGAAGCTCTAAGTCCATCAGAGGCCAAACGGCAAGGGGTATCCAACGAACCCCCCCCCCCTCCCCTATACGTTCGTGGCTGGCTAAACAACAATACGGGCGAGGGTTAACTCAGTCTATGGGCCACGTAGCAACACACGGTAAGCGACATTTGAAACAACGTTCAAAATCAAGACGAAAATATTTCGATCAGTTTTAGGTCAGGTTAACGGTTAGGTCACCAGATGTCAACAAAGGTAAAGTGGTGCATATTTAAACATTTTCTGAAACACCGGCGCATAGCTTAAATGAATCAATATTGATGCAGTGCCGTAGAAAAGCGCGTTCGATAGAACACTTTTGACTCAAGCAAGGAACGTGCAAGTTCAAGGTCATGACCTGTCCGGAAGAGGTCATGTTGCGCATCAGTCAATGCGCATCGTCGACCTAAGCACATCGAAGGTGTTTTCATCGCTCTAATCAAAGGCAAAAACCGCCGGGGACCTTTCATGACCTGCGATGGCCTCGGGGACATAAGTAAGGTTCCCATGTGCTATTGTCTTATTCAGTGTTTCAAGTTTACTGGTGTCATGATATTTGAGAGTGTTTAGAATACCGTTTGTCTTGTAATACGTATTTCAATTTTCTCCAACTGACCAAAAATAGAGATGTCGCAGATTGTCCTAAACTTAGCTCAGCGATATCAAAATTACGAAATTAACATTTAATACACATCGCTCTTATCAATCGCTCAAAGTTTCAAGGCGATCGTTCAGTCAATGTGGCTATGACGAGCATTTTAATTTTTTCTGAGGCGAGGTCACTTTACGTGACCTACCTGGTGACCTGACCTTGAGAGGCATGGGCTTGAAACTTTCACAGCATGTGCGGGAAACTTGCATTAAGAGGTGTGCCGAAAACGGTTTTGCTCTGCGCTGCCGTTTTTTTTTTTACTCAATATCTGCGAAAAACGCAGGATACCTACCTACGTCCAACCCCCCAACCCCCTTTCCCCAGCGCTGGTAAGATATCTATATCCTTTTGAAAGACCTTTACTATAGGTCTTTCGAAAGCTCTATACTTAAGGAAAATAATTTGAGCACCCTTAACTTTTCACATGGCACGTGCCACGACAGACGCCTTTAGATTTATAAATATACAGGGCTGCGGAGTCGGAGTAGGAGTCGAAGCCGAAGTCGGAATCGGTTGGAGTCGACAGCTGTGACCGGAGTCGCAGTCGGAGTCGTAGTCGATTTTGGAAACCGAGACCGGAGTCGGAGTCACCGAAAATCTGCCTCCTCCTCGGCCCTGCCAGATCTGCGGAGCCGGAGTCGGAGTCGGTCCTAAAAAAATCATCGACTCCGCAGCCCTGTCAATAGAAGTTAATTACGGCGTAGAAGGGATATTAGGCTGCCCAGCAAAAAAAGAAAAAAAACAGACCGCAGGTCAATCAGCCCAGTGGTTGCTTTTATATAAACCTCTCAAAATCGTTACAGGTCGGGCCGCTCATACTAAGATTTTTTTCCGTTTTAGTGAAAATACTTTGCTTCGCCCGTTAGCTCATAATCAGCGGACACCACCTCAAAAACACCAACCACTGGCCGTAACGCCGGCGCCCCGCACACCCTGCCGGCCCCGAGGGCACGCCACGACCCGTCTCGGGTCGACTGGGGTAGGGGATGGGGAGAGGTCCGAAGTCCAGCTGTGGTCCGCAGCTCAGGTGACCATCATTGTGCCCCGGCGGCCAGTTTCTGTGAACTTTGACCTACCGCTGGATACCCGAGGGCTCCCCTCCCCTATCAGCCGTAGTGAATAGCCTCTACCCAGGCAGTGCGAGCTATCACAACAAACGTGCGTATCTGGGCAGCGTGCGTAAAACTCCGACCTCCCCTCGCCAGGCTCAATTTGGACTTTCCCATTGGAAGTGGCGCAGTCAGGCTCAATGTGATTCGGGGCAGAGCAAATAGCTGAAAGTTAACATTTTCCCTGATATCTGGAAATATAGGGAGCTTTCAAACGTGCCACTTTTAGGACGGGTGCAAAAAGCTGTTGTGGACATTTCCAGAGTATCATTATGCATCTCCGTCGCTTTAAGTAAGAACGTAGGTCGATATTGCTGTGAGTAACGTATACCTACCACGCAGTGAGCAGAGGGCTGTACACCATCAAATGACAGTCTATGTGTGTGTATGACAGTACGATGAGCGAATAACACCTGGTGACACCTGGTTACTTTACCGGTAGGTGAGCTGAAACGGTCACCATCATGACTTCGATCATCAAAGTGCAGACTTTGACGGGAAGCGACGGAGAAACACCCCACTGTCATCTACTGCAGGTTGGTGGGCCTACATGCATGCAGTCAGGGTTTGAAATGCAGAGTAGAAGGATTTCCTGTGCCTCCGACGTCGGCTTTAGAATATGCCATCCTAGTCGGACTCCGCTAAGCCCTATTAATGTTCTCATTGAAGTTAAATAGCTGATCTCTGAGATCCCATTTAAACTGTCTGAGCCATTTTGTGCACATTACAAGCCATACATTGTACAACAAGATGTAGGAGTAGTCAGTGAAGGCACCAAAAGCAGGTTCTGGTATGGTGCCCGCCTTCTGCCTTTCGCACTCATGATTTTGCGCCAAACAGAGAATGGTTTTGGCGTCGCCAAGAGCTGGCTTTGAACAGTCAACGAGCAAAGGACTGTTAATTCTGTCATGGTCGGTACAATTCTGGCAACTCTGACTCTGATAAGAACTGTCCATTCTGACCTACTCCGACCTCACTGTCGTGCATTGAGCTATCTTTTAAGAATGTATGACCCATAGCGGGCTATATATTTTTGTAATTGTTCGCTACGGCAGATACACTCTGCACACTGTGACAGGACGCCCACCGCCATATCGCTATGATAATTTGTCGGCAAACTGGGGTGTATTTGCGTGTCAGGTGTACCTACTTAAGGCTTATCGCATTGATTTGTGGATCTATATGCCTACCTCTTTATAGTTGCACGTGTGCAGGACTGGTGTAAAAAACCGGTACATGGTGGATGTGGTGCTGTGGTAATCGACGTTAGCGTTGTCGATTATTGACACGTCGTCCCTGAAGCCGGGAGAAACAGCAGCAGGGCAGCATGCAGCTGTCCACTGAAAGGATGAACTGTCCGGCTAGTTGCCATGATTGAGATATTGTTCTAGGTAGGCGAGTGCTCAACATTTCTTTTGATTTTATAATCGTGCTCGCCTTTAGTATTCGGAGCTGCAGTGTATCGATATCTTGTTTCTTAAATAATGCACCAGACATGCTTTACAAGGACTAGATTGATTGTACGTTCACTGGCATCCCTGATCTCCCATACAACAGCGACAGTGTTGGAGCTGTATGTGCCAGTCCTTAGCCACCTAGAACACATTTGTTTTATGATATAAAATCACTGATCGCTTCCCATTCACAGGTGGACGAGTGCCGTTTTCTGCTGGACGCCGGCTGGGACGAGAATTTCAACCTGAACTACCTGCGTGATGTGCGCAAACACGTCAACCAGATCGACGCCGTGCTCCTGACGTTCCCCGATCAGGCACATCTGGGCGCGCTGCCCTACCTGTTCGGCAAGTGCGGCCTCAGCTGTGCCGTCTACGCCACTGTGCCCGTCTACAAGATGGGCCAGATGTTCCTCTACGATCAGTACCAGTCGCGCCACAACACGGAAGACTTCAACGTGTTCTCTTTGGACGACGTCGATTCGGCGTTCGATAAGATTGTACAGCTCAAGTACAACCAGAGCGTTGCGCTGAAGGGCCGTGGACAGGGGCTGACCATCACACCTCTGGCCGCTGGCCACATGATCGGCGGTACCATGTGGAAGATCGTCAAAGACGGCGAGGAGGACATCCTGTACGCCCCCGACTTCAACCACAAGAAGGAGCGCCACCTGAACGGGTGTGATCTGGAGCACGTGGCGAGGCCCTCGCTCATGATCACAGACGCGTACAACGCCACGTACGCGCCTGCCCGCCGCCGGCAGCGCGACGAGCAACTCATGACCACAATTCTGCAGACCTTGCGCGGCGGCGGCCATGTTCTAGTCGCCATCGACACCGCCGGACGTATGCTGGAGCTGGCGCACATGCTCGATCAGTTGTGGCGCAACAAGGAATCTGGCCTGATGGCTTACTCACTGGCGCTGCTCAACAATGTCAGCTACAACGTGGTCGAGTTTGCAAAGTCGCAGATTGAGTGGATGTCTGACAAGCTAATGCGTAGCTTCGAGGGTGCTCGCAACAACCCGTTTCAGTTCAAGCACCTAAAGCTGTTTCACTCTTTGAGCGAGGTAAATCGCATTCGAGGACCGAAAGTAGTACTAGCCAGTTCACCAGACCTGGAGTGTGGCTTCGCCCGAGAGCTCTTCACCCAGTGGTGCACCAGTGCCAAGAATCACGTGATCCTCACAGCGCGCACTAGCGTCGGCACGCTGGCTCGTGATCTGATGACCAACAAGAAGAAGAAGACGCTCTCGCTGCAGGTGAAGCAGCGCGTGCGCCTGGAGGGTGCTGAACTGGAGGAGTACCAGCGTCGCGAGCTGGAGGCCAAGCGCGCCAAGGCGGCCGCACTGGCCGGCGACATAGACTCTTCAGACGAGTCGGACACCGACGAGGCTCCGCTGGCCACTGACGGACAGGTGGAACACGACCTGACACTGGCCAACGGCAAGCCCAACCCGCTCTTCTTCAAGTCGAGCAAGCGCCAGCACGCCGTGTTTCCGCACATCGAGGAGCGCGTCAAGTACGACGACTATGGTGAGCTGATCCGCCCCGGCGAGTTCGCGGTGGCCGAGGAGGAGGTGAAGCCCGAGCCGGTCAAGGAGGAGGCCGAGCCGGCCGACCAGGAGATGCAGGACCTGTCGACAGTGCCCAGCAAGTGCCTGGCCTATTACCGCACCTTCACAGTGGCGGCTGGCGTGACGTACATCGACTTCGAGGGCCGCACAGACGGCGAGAGCTTGTACCGGATCCTGGAGCAGCTGCGTCCCCGGCGGCTGGTGCTGCTCAGGGGCACGGACGAGGTGGTACAGCCGCTGGCGGCCCGCTTCGCACAGGTGAGTGACGGTGGAGACGTCATTTAATGGGTGTTGGTGGGGGTGGGATGGGGTGGGGGGCTGGCATTATTATCCCTGTCAGCTATCTCTAACGGAAAAGCGAGACTACTGAGCCGAGGTTGGGTGTGACGTGTTCTCACTGTTGTTAGATTTGACTTATACTTTTATGTGTTTGTATCGATTAGGACCCATGCAACCAATCTCGATTGATCCCCATTCTTACTAAACAAATTTGCACTTTTGAAATTCGAACATGGGATCAGGTTTGAGCAGAGGTTTCACTTTTCAGGGTAGGATAGGATATCTGCTTCATTGCATAGAGTTCATAAATATCTCAGCCCAGGATATTCACTTCTCTAATAACAGCGCTTGGATTAAGTTATATAATTCTAGTCTTAATCTTGTCATAGCACTGTGCGCATTTTATCCACACAACTGTTTTATTTTATGTTTCTTTTGTCAGCCACAGTACTTGTAGCTACATCTACTTCACATTTTGCGTCAGCCCTGATTGCCGCTGTTTCCTCCCTGACGGTAGTTTTCCTCACTACTGGTTCCGTCTCTCTCCGACAGGTGGCGGAGAAGGTGCTGATTCCACGCGCCGGTCACCCGGTGGATGCTACCACCGAGTCGCACATCTACCAGGTCCGCCTGCGCGACTCGCTCGTCTCCTCACTGACCTTCTCCAAGGGCAAGGACGCCGAGGTGGCCTGGCTGGACGGCGTCGTTGTCATGGCGACCGACCAGCGTCCCTCGGACGTCACCGCGCCGACTGACGACGCTGCCATGGAAACGGATGACGCTGAGGAGGCGATCCCGACGCTAGAGCTTCTGCCGGCGGAGAAGGCGCCGCGACACAGTACTGTGTTCATTAACGAGCTGCGTCTATCGGACTTTAAGCAGGCGCTAGTGCGGCTGGGCATCGCCTCCGAGTTTTCTGGTGGTGTGCTGTGGTGCTGTAACGGCACGGTGGCGCTCCGGCGTCAGGAGCAGGGCCACATCACCATCGAAGGCTGCCTGTCTGACGACTTTTTCCGGATACGGGAGCTGCTGTATGGACAGTATGCCATCGTGTGAGGCGTGACCGATGTGTGTCGATGGACTGCTTCTCGGCTGGACGCGAGGTGTTGCATCCGCGAGCTGTGAGTGTTTTTCAGTGTTGCTCGCTCAAGAGCGAAATGGAAACTGTTTTGTATTGTACTGTGAGACGAGCGAAGCAAACGCAAAACCATAAGTGACAGAGGTTCAAAGCCCATTACACAAAGCGCGTCAGAACTTGAAACTTGTCCTCGCTGAATGTTTGGTGTCACTGCCGATTCCACCAACGTATGCATTTGTGGCGAGTTGTACAGGGGTTCTTTCGCCATTGTACGTCATTTGCCCGAAATGTGAAATGAACATGATCATCATTTTCTTTTCTTGCTTTTTTTCGACATTTATTTAGGCGAGCTGCTGTGGTGCCCGACTCGGAAAAGTCGTTGCAGCGACAATGCAAAGAAGCTACCAAAGTTATGCATTATCAGGTGACAGAATGAGCGCGGCATACTCACATTTCAGGCTTTAGAGGCGCACTTTATTGTCGTGAGGTAGCCTATGCCGCTAACTGCTATTGGGAACAAAATCGCTTCATTACGAACTGCTTCCCAAATGCCAAGGCATACCTACGGTGACTATGTAGCTCCTTGGGGGGGGGGGGGGGGGGGCAATTCCGTTGGACCCCCCTTGCCGTTTCGCCCCTGATCGAGCTAGAGCTTCGCGGAAAAAAACGAGCGTGCTGCCTGTGACGAGAGGAAGCCGATGCTACCCAATGTTAACCCTCGCCCGTATAGGGGGGGGGGGTTGAACGGACCCCCCCCCATGGTTTTTCGCGAATAACTCGCGTAAAAAGCGGCCGATTGCGACGAAACTTTCAGTACCCTCGCGTTAATCAGTTTTACACCTACCCTGAAATTTTCGTGACCCTGACTCTAATGACCTTTGACCTGTGACCTAGTTTTCGAGACCATGTTTGGTTGGAATCGCGATTCGGCGTATGTCGGCTCGCATTGGCCGCGCGTTTGCAGTCTTTTCGTGGTTTCAAGCGTTCAAACATGTGATATGATGTTGCCTCCATGCATTAGGGTGGGTGTCAAGGTCACCTGAAGGTCAGGTCAGGTCATTGACCTTTGGTGACCTCTGTTCACTTTTTTCGAGTTTTACATGTTTCTAGGCCAGTTTTTGGAGCTGAATTCGAATTTAGCAACCATATGAACATTTACGAAGTAGTTTTGGTGCCTTCGTAACATGTTACGAAGCTGTCAGAGGCGGTTGACACCTACTAGGAATACCCGGCAGGACCCCTACTGAGTACTGGTTGACCTGACCTGACCTGACCCGACCTGAACTAAATGCATAAAGACATCATCTGTGATCAAAACTAACATGATATTCGTGATCAGCGCCCCGAAAAACCCCATAGCAGCCACACTTTACGACTTTCTGACAGGTCCCGATTTTCCCGACTTTTGGGTCATTGACCTGACCTGGAAGGTCAACCGATGACCTAGGACCTTAAAATTGGATATCATCGGCTTACTCTCGTCACGAGCAGCACGCTCCTTTTTTCCGCGAAGCTCTAGCTCGATCAGGGGCGAAACGGCAAGGGGGGGTCCAACGGACCCCCCCCCCCCTTATACGTTCGCGGCTGGAAAAAAAAAAACACCATGTAGCGAGGGGATTTTAGAAAGAAGGCATGAATAGAGGAAAGAAAAGCACTGCATCTTGCGGGTCATCAAACAGCGCGGTCCACTGCTGTTCGGCGGTGTAGCAGAAGAGAGAAGGAAGCTGCTGGAAGGAACTCGATAGTAGAGCTGGTAGAACAGGGGAGCTTGAGCGTCTTGGAAAAGATCCCGAGAGAGATCTAGAGAGAGATCCAGATAGTGATGACATCATGAGATAGATTTAGAAGGGGATCTTGATAGAGATCTAGATTTCCAGATAGCGATCTTGAGATGACGTCCACCTGGGAGAGATGTAGATATAGATCCACCTTGCATACAAATACATCTGATGGAAGATGCTTTTTAACCCGCGCGGGGCTGGGGGGGGGGGGTAAATTTTACCCCCCCTCGCGAATTTTTGCGATATCTCAAAAACGGCGGCGCGCAGCGCCGCCAAACTTTCAGTACCTTTTCTTACATCAATTTGACACGTTCCCTGAAAATTTGAGCGAAATCCGTCGGAAAATTTTTGAGAAATTGACGTTTTAGTGACGTCATGTTCGCCATTTTCGCCTCAAAAACGGCAAAAGTTCAAACGCCGCTACCATCTTCATTTTTAAAGGAATCAAGACGTAACAAAAAAGGTTATACGTAATTTTACTTTGTCTATCAAATGGCTATCTCGGTTTTTTGAAAATTTTGGATTTTGGCCTAAATTTTTTCAAAAAACTGACTTTTTTGGGAAAATCATTATAAAATCCAAAATTTTGAGTCTATCGAAAAAACCGGAATATATTTCAGAGTAGTGGTCTATGTGCACCTACATACCAAATTTTAGAAGAATCGGTTCAAAAATGTGGGAGTTATTCAAAATTTTATGACGTCACGACACACAAATTTTTTGAAAAATGACTTTTTTGGAAGTTCTAGACCTCGTACGGAAACAAAAATAGCACCATTCGATTCGCCGTGAAAAACTGCATCAGATAGACACCTTTTTAGGCCTTAACAACCAACTTCAAAATTTGACCTCACTTGACCTGACCTTGACCTGACCTCGACCTGAAATTCATCCAGAGGTGGTCCATATCACTTATTGAGTGTGCCTATTGAATTCTATGAGTAAAATGACCCATAAAACATGTGTCGCACATGCCCTTTTCTATATTTTGTTTTTTGGTGACCTGACCTGACCTGACCTGACCTTGACCTTGACCTCTGAATGATATTGTATGCAACGAATATTGTCTTGGTAGCCTAAGAACACGTTTTGGGCGATCAGTCTCAGTCCATGACTCCATTCTTCGGCAACTACGGTGCAAGGCCGATACTGTAGAAACTTGCAATTTGTACCCTTGACCTGACCTTGACCTTGACCTCAAACTTTAAATTAAGTACATGTTTTTAGTAGTTCGTGATGAGAGCTTTCGATTGGCGTTTGAATTTTCCAAATCGGACCATTAGTTCGGGAGATAACAGGGGGGGGGGGTAAAATTTACCCCCCCCCCCCAGCCCCGCGCGTTCGGCTGGAGACCCCAGCCCCGCGCGGGTTAATTTAGAGGCTTGGTGATTCTGTTCATTGTATAGACCATGATGCACGAGATGCTTCTTCACTGCTCGGATTTGGGATAGAGGGATCCGATCAGCTGGGTTTGCGGCACAGTTGGGCAGGTGAAGGACAGGGCATTCGAAGTCCCGATGACCACTGCCAAACATATGGGTGGTAATTACATTGATAAATTGAATGTGATCATTTGTCCAGTCACCCATTCCTATACTGGCCTTCCCATTAAGAAAATTGCCCACTTAATTCGTATTAGCGTTGCTAGTTTTAACTGCCCTCGAGAATCATTTGTTCGACTGCCGTAACCGAATTCTATCAAATTCCTATCGGCCTTATTCTAAGATTCATGCGTCGTCATTCTCACACCCTTGCTCCCATTACGTTTGCATTTCATGTACTCACCCAAATTTAACCCGGCCGGGCCCGGGGGGTAATCCCAACCACCGCAGCCCGGGGGGGGGCGTTTTTCGCCCCCCCTGTCTAACTCCGTAAATAAGAGAGCTACGGAAACAAAAGCGATACCAAACGAAAGGTCCTTACGAGACGATTCTAATGCACCTAAAATTTTTGACCTCAGGTCAATTTTCAAGGTCAGAGGTCAAGGTCAAAGGCAAAAACCGGCACATGTGTAGTGATCTCAAAGTAAGCCTTCTAGAGGACGGCAGGCTGCATCAAACCGGCAAAATTGGGTGTCAAACGAAAGAAGAGAATCTGAGGATTCTGAAAATGTGCTCTAAATCAAAGGTCAAGGTCAAGGTCACGCTCAAAATTGACCTCAAACTTGGCACTTTTTCGCACATCTTGCGTGCTAACTTCCAAGATGTTTTGAAATGTTTTGAGGCTTATCAGTTCCCTATTTGTGGTTCATCTTACGATACAAGGCTGCTCAAAGGTCAAGGTCACACAAGAGTATCCCTGCTAGAGGCTATTTCACTTATTAAGTTAGTAATAATAAATAAGACAATTTTGCCATCCGGAAGCTCTAAATGAAGGCTTAGAGGAAAATAGATGCCAGATTCGTGATCAGCGGGTACAAATCCATCATAAACGACCTTTCATGTGTCAAGGTCAACCAGAGGTCATTCGAGGTCACATGAGGTCAACATGAAACTTGACCTTTTCCGAACAAAATATATATCATTCGACGCGGCTTGACAAGGCGAATGCGATGGTACCACTGCCGTAGCTCTAGGACCATTTTTGTCGAAGTTATTTGCGAAAAACTAAAACCACATTTCGGGGTCGTTGACCTGACCTCTGACCTCAGGTCACCAAAACTATTTTTCTATTTTTCTCTAGGTCAAACGCTACACAGCCGTGCTCGTAATTTGTCTTTATCTCTATAACTCTATTTTTAGCAGCTATTTGAAGCAAGGGCTCCGCCACGGACTTTTGGTTGGGGGGGACGGTCTGCTCTTCGCCCATCGCCCTAGTGTCTCCTCTAAACCTAGGGTACCCCCAAATCCAGTTTTCTCATCGGATTTAGGCCACTTGTTTTTCGTCATAGCCCTGATACGATGATTTTTTAACTAGAAAAATAAAAAAATAGAGAAATGGTAGGCCACCTGACCCATGCAATATTACCCAATATTAGATAGTAGTCATTGTACCTTCATCATATTGACACACCAGACAGAAAAAAAAACTTGAAAGACCAGCTTCAATTTTTTAATGGTATCTGGCTCATAGTTTTGCGCTGAATCTGAATCCATTTTTAGCATTTGGCGAAGGTCGGATCAGGTTAGGTGAGATCAACAAGTGCGTGTCCCTCCGGCTAGCCAAAGTAGGTGTCAACCACAGACAGCTTCGTAACATGTTGCATTGGTACCAAAACTACTTCTCAATGTTATATGCTTAATTCGACATCATCTCCAAAAAGTTTCCTAGTAACATGCCTAGCTCGAAAAAGTGAACCAAATTCATCTAACGGTAATGACCTTGACCTGATATTCACGTGACCTTGACACCTACTAGAATGCATGTGTCTAATTCACGTGCAACCTTGACACCTACCAGAATGCATGTGTCTACCGTCATTTCACATGTTGGCTCGGTTTTATGACATAACAAGTCTGGAAACGTACAGATAATGTGCGCTAACATACACCGAATCGGTGGTTCGGCCTGACATGGTCTCCAGAAATAGGCCACAGGCCCAAAAGTCATGGCTCATGGGTTAGGACTTAGGTCATGAAATTTTCAGAGGATGTGCAAAATTCCCGGGAAATACTAATAGTTTCGTCACGATAAACCACTTTTTACGCGAGTCACTTGTGAAAAACTGAGGGGTGGGTCAATCCGACCCACCATAGTCCATATAAGAACGAGGGTTAACCTCTCAAACACTTTAAACAAACAGCTTCTCTCATCCTACAGTTCTGCGATATTCTTATTTGACCGATGGAAGTTTCCTCTTAAAGAACGACAGCGTTTACCCGAAAAAAATCTCCGTATTGATTGTTTAATTGATTGAATTTGAGAGATCCTTATTTGATATACCTACTGGATTACCTACTGGATATACCTACTGGATTCATCATCGGACTGGGACGTATGATTGCGAACATTCGTTGCAGTAGACTCACGTTGATATACCTAACGCGAAAATGCCTGTCGATATTGTCTACTAAAAAATTGAAATCCGTGGCCCCAATAACAGAAAAAGACTTAAAGCACAGGGCGACAATATAGGTTGTCGACGACAGGTTGATTAGATTCTCATCACGTTGTTTTCTTCGGAGATTCTTTGCACTTATGTTCTGTATTCGGTGTCAGGAACAAGAGTCGATTTATCTACCAGCGGAGGAGCCGATTATTGGGGGGGACAAAAGATAGTATGTCCCACCCAACATTTTGGTTGGGGGGGACATGTCCCACCCGTCCCCCCCGGTGGCGGAGCCCTTGATTTGAAGTTTGCGTCTGTGACGCCGAAGTTTGGCGTGCAGGGGTCTAGAAAAATGGACCTTGTGACGTCATCAAGGGGGCTAGGTCCAAATTTTTTACTTCAGAAGATGTCAAATTGATGGGAGAAAAGGTACTGAAAGTTTCGCCTTCCTATCCCTAAGCGTTCGGGAGTTATCGCAAATATTCGCCAGGGGGGGCGAAAAACGCCCCCCCCCCGGGCCCGCGAGGGTTAATTGATAGCCCCCGAAATTCCCTCCGATAGTGTTAGGCGTCTTACAAACCAGGGTCTCCCCGGCGAGATAAATGTCTCTTTCCGAAATCCATATGCATGCTCCGCTAACCGGCGACTAAGATACTAAGATACACAAATGACGTCAGAGTGACGTCATGTTCTGTCATTTTCGACCGAAAAAAGACCTTCGCGAGAAGACCTGTCAGGACTACAGCTTTGAAGATACAGAAAAATGATCAAGACATAAAAGGTGTAGCGTGTCGGGTCGCGGCCGGCCGGCCGCGGACCATTTTCAGAAGTGGCGGGCAGACCGTGCGTCGAGTACTTGCTTTCTCGCGCGGCGGTACTGGGGTTCACTAGCATTGTTTAAAATATTTTCATTTGCCATGAACTTGAAATTATACACTGTAATTAACGATCATTTGTCAATTATTACAAGTTCTTCAAAATTCTTCTTTGAAAGCAAATGATTTCATTTTACTCAAGCATTGTCTTGTCCACCACTACAACCGCCACCCAGCCGCCATCCATTGGAAGAGATAGGCTCTGCGGCACAAAGTGTCGTTTTAAACTGGACTGGGAACCAATGTGTGATGACATTTCGAGCTAAATTTATGCTCATTGTGTACCTAGAAGCATTGGGAACAACGCTCTGACTGTACATTTTTGGATTTTTGCCTCTAAATGAAAATATTTACAATCAAGTACTTTGCGAGCGCAGTTTAGAAGCTCCCGTAATGTTAAAGTCCTATCTCCTACAAGTATGTAAATACTGCTCTAGGGTCAGGGAACCAACAGTTCGCATCGTACTAGCTTTAAATTATATCCATATTGTTCCCAGTACTTTGCTGAACACTGTGGTGAGTGTACATTTTTCGTTTTTTGCTTTACAAGCGTAAAATTCGTCTGGTTTTACACCACTTCATTCGCCTCCATGGCCCGGTAACGGCGCCGCGCGGCGCGACCGGCCGGCGCCCGCTGTAGTTTCAAACACTGCCCGATAGATGGCAGGCACAGAAGTGGTCCCAGCCGTCCCGGTACGGAATTGACAGGGCTACAAAACTGCTATCTCGAATTTTTGAAATTTTTGAGTTTTGACCCCCAAAAATCAAAAAAACATTTTTTGGATATATTCGCCAAAAAATCCCAAAAGTTTTTTGAGTTTCGAAAAAACCGGAATATATGTGATAGTGCCTACCGTCTTCTATCTACATACCAAATTTCAGATCGATACCTCGTTTTTTGGCCAAGTTATAGCGAAAAAAACTGTTCAAAAATGATGACGTCAAATTTTCAAACTCAATTTTTGGCAATTCTAGAACTCGTAGAGCAAAACAAAGACCACCATTAGACTCCCCGTGACGAGCTGCATCGAATCGATGCCCATTTTATGCAAAAATATCAACTTTGAAATTTGACCTAATTTGACCTGACCTTGACCTGACCTTCACCAAAACGTGACCTAGGCTGGCCCCAAAGGCTGCCTAATCCACATAATCGCATTTGTCATGTAAAATGGACCATAAAACATGTATCACACGACACATTCATATTGTGACCCCCGGTGACCTGACCTCGCTGTGACCTGACCTGGTTGTTAGGTGCCCAACTCTATTGATCTAGTCTTCCTCCGAAAGACCCATTTCCCGGTCTCGAAACACTGAGTAAATGTAGGTAAATCTGGATTTCAGAAACAGGTCATTTACACGCCACACGTGGTACACCGCGAACACCTATTCAAGGCCACCCGACGCTACTTGCACCAAGGTCGGTCCTAAAACAAAGCCTCGTTCCCTCCGGTGAGTATCCATTACTAAAGCCGGGTTCACACCGGAGCAGGGAAACCTATCATCCCCCACCCCTTTTAACAACGGTCCTCGGGGCAGTCACACGATCACATTCACTCTTGCCGTCAGCAAACGAGGTAACACATAACCAATCACCACAGACACCCTCAAGTCAGATTACACATAACGACGATTCCTCTGCACCGGACGTCCCGACCGAGTTCGCTGAGGCAAGAAGGCCAAGGGAGAATCACGATCGTTCGTCAGACGGGGATCCGGTCCACCTCTACCGTCTCGAACTTCATTGTCTTCGCGACATTCGTCGGCGAACTCGTCAATCTCGTCGACGGACTCGTCAACCTCGTCGATGTTGAGCCAGTCCTCACCGGGCTCTTGAGCGAGGTCTCCATCAGTGTCACAGGTGAGTGCGTCCTCGCGCTCATTGATCTCAGCCGATCCTCGCCACGGGCGGAGATGACAGCCGTGAATGGTGTAGGCTTTTCCATCACGTTGTATGACGTAGTCCGGACGCCGGGACTCCAAGACCTCGTAAGGCCCTTCGTATAACTCCTCCAATTTTCCCCCTTTTCGGAGCCGCTTCATCATCACCATTGACCCCGGCTCGAAACCGCTTCCTGAGGGAGGTACCCGACGGCCGTCCAGGTCCCGCTGTAGTGTTTCCAGCGCTCGAGCTGAATTTTTCTGCACATCACGGTGGATGTCTCGGGCTACCTGCACGTACGACCTGAAACGATGGCCTTCCTCCGCGCCTGCTCCTTGGAGTTCATGCACCGCCATCCCGTCCGGCTGCGACCCAAACATCAGCTCGTAGGGTGTGAACCCCGTCGCAGCGTGTACGGAGCTGTTGTACGCAGATGCTGCCCACGGGAGCGCCTCGTCCCATTGTCCATCGCAACGTGTCCTCAAGATTTCGCACAGAGTGGCGTTAAAGCGTTCCGTTTGCCCGTTCCCAGCTGGGTGATAAGGCGTCGTCCTCAGCTTTGTCACTCCCAGCACGCGGCACAACTCTCTCACGAGCTCACTCTCAAAATTGGCTCCTTGGTCCGTTAGAAGCTCGCTGCACTGAGGGAATCTTGTGAAGACCTTCGCGATCTTCCTCGCCACTGTAGCGGCTGTGGTGTCCGTGAGTGCGAAGATTTCCACCCACTTGGTGAAAAGGTCAGTGACTACAAGCACGTACCTCCTTCCCCGAATGGTTGTGTTCAAAGGGCCCAAGATGTCTGCCCCCCACTGAGATCCGGGTTTTCCGACCACTGGTACAGAACCACGGCCTTCACAGTGGTGTTGTCGCTCGATCTTGTTACGAGCACACTTCAAACAGCTTCTGCACCAGTTCCGAACATCCTTCTTGACATTGTGCCAATAGTAGTTCTTCGTGAGCCGCGCCAATGTTCGTCGAACTCCCAAGTGTCCCGCGGTAGGGTGGTCATGGCACATCTCCAGTACACGCTTTCTCAGCTGTCTCGGCACCACAACCTGCGGCACCGCGCCATGACTCGATTTCCTCATCACGACACCATCAGATACGTAGTACTTGGACTTCTCCGACGCATAGAACTGCATCTCTGCACTGGAGGTCGTTCCAGGGCCTCCACGTAGCAGCCCATCTCTGAAAGCACGTATGTCGTCATCTGCTTCGGTAGCAACCTTCAGCGCGTCAGACTCAAACGCCAGTCTTCTTATCGGCTTTCGTGAGAGCGCATCTGCATGGGGAATTTCTTGCCCCGGTCGGTACTTGATGTCGAAGTCGTAGTCCTCCGCGAGTTCCAGCAACTTGTCCCGCAGATGTTCCACCGCGTTCCTCTTCCTGAGCAGATACTGAAGCGGCTTATGGTCGGACACCACCAGGAAGTGGGCTCCCTTCAAGAAGAACCTGAATTTCTTCACGCCAAAGATCACCGCGGCCAACTCCTTCTCCGTCACGCTCTTCTTGGCTTCGGCCACACTCCATCTCTTCGATGCATACGCCACCGGCTTCCCATCATTCTCCAAGACGACTCCGCACCCCACGTCTGAGGCGTCCGTTGTCACCACAAACGGTTTGGTAGGGTCCGCCTCCGCGAGGACGGGTGGACTAGCCAGAGCCGTTTTCAGTGCCCCGAACGCTTGATCTTGCTGCTTTCCCCAGATGAACGGTGCATTCTTCTTCAGAAGGTCAGTGAGCGGCGCCGCCAGTTCAGCATAATGTGGTACGAACTGCCTGTAGAAGCCTGCTAGCCCTAGGAACTGTCGTACTTCCACCGCCGATGTCGGCTCAGGCCATGTCGTGATGTCTTCCACCTTGTCAACCAGCGTTGAGACCTTTCCGTGGCTGACCTCGTGTCCCAGGCACTTGATTGTCTTCTTGGCGAATTCGCATTTCTCAAACCGCAGACGAACTCCAGCATCTTGAAGGCGATGAAGCACTTCCCCCACTTGCTGCATGTGCACATCCAGGTTGTCTTCAGTGGTGAACACGCACACATCATCGGCATACGCTGTCACATAGGGCAGTCCCGACAGGATGTCATCCAGCGCCCGTTGGAAGACAGCTCCCGAGTTCTTCATTCCCATCGGCAAGACTGTCCACTGGAAGAGACCTTGATCCGTTATGAAGGCTGTCTTGTGCTTCGTTGACTCGTCCAGCTTGATCTGCCAGTACGCAGTCCGGAGGTCCAACTTCGTGAACCATGTTCCTGTTCGCAACTTCACCATGATGTTGCTCAACGACGGTACTGGGTACGGATCCTTCTCCATCTGGTCGTTGAGTGCTTGGTAGTTCACACAGATACGTAGAGTATCATCAGGTTTCTTTACCACCACCATTGGACTCGCGTAACTTGACTCACTCTTCTCAATGACGCCCCTTTCACACAGGTCATTCAGCTGCTTTCTCACAGCTTCTTGTTGATGCAGTGGCACACGATACGGTTTACTCACGACTGGACGACCACTCGTCTCAATCCGGTGTGTTACGCCCTTTATGCATCCATGAGCATCTTCTTCATTGAATAGAGTTTGGAACTTCCCTCTGAAGTCGTCAGAGACTCGTCTGGTCTTCACCTGTCCCCTTCGGCACTCGATCAGCACTCCGAGCTCCCCGAGTGTATCCAGACCCAAGATGACATCATCAGTCAACTCGGAGACGATGAAGAACTCTGCGTGCACTGTACTGTCATTCATCATGATGTCTGCTACACCAACTCCTTCGATTTGCACTTCCTCTCCGACAGCAGTAACCAGTGGTGGTGTCTGCTTTGCTACGACGTTCAATGCTACTTGTTGGGCAACCTCTGGCTTCATGAGGTTGTGCTGGCTCCCTGTGTCTACCACAACATCAACTTCTCTTCCATTGATCTGGACCTGCATCCTCACTTCTCTGTTCCCATTCACTCTCTTCACAGCACCAGCTTTCTTTTCCTTCACTTCGTTCGCTCTACACTTAGACTCGATGTGGCCCCTTTTGCCACACTTAGAACACTGAGCTCTGCAATCCTTTATGAAGTGACCTGTTTTCCCACATCCATAACAGGTTCTTGGAGTGGCTCCCCGATTCAGACCACTTCTGGCACCCCGGTAGCTGCCACTCACACGTGAGACACTTTCCCTACCCACAGAGGGTGGTGCTCTCTCAGACAGTCTCAGAGTTGTCATCTTCTTCACCAAGGATTCGACAGTCTGACAGTTAGCTTCAAACAGCCTTTGTCGCCAATGGTCTGGTGCCCCTTTTATTGCTTGATGGATGGACATCTGATCCCAGGTCTCAGTGCTGGCCTCTGGTATGGCCCTCTGTACTTTGTCACGTACATGTTGCAGGTACTCACGTGGACTCTGGTTCCTCGCCAGACGAAGCTCATCAAGATCTCGCAGCAGAAAACCCTTGAGATTTTCTGGTTCCAGCAACTGTACCACACCCCTCTCAATGTCCTGCAGTGATGGCACATTGTCTTCCGCTTTTGGCACCTTTTCTTCAAGAGCTGTTGCTATCCACTCAGTTTTCTCATTCGCCCCAATGGCATACACACATAGATCATACACCTCGTCTGGGGTTTTCTTTTCTACCTTCATTCTCCTCTCTATCTGCCTAAAGAAACGCTTATAATCCTGAGGATCAAATGTTGGAAGTGGCAATCCCATACTCGCCATGGTATCCAACTCTAAACTATCTTAAATCCAAAATCACACAGCAATGACAACGCCGTACACCTAGTACACATACAAACTCACTTAGCGTACTCACGTCAGGTACTCGTCTCACACAGAAACACTCACAGGGATCACTGGTCTCACTTAGTCCTTACAAGTGATCATCACAAAGAACATAGCTGCTTCACATAGGCTGTCTCGGAGCCAAACTTCACACAGATGTATCTTGGGCAATGTTAGCTTTCACTGAAAATCCAACTGACTTTCCGCAGGCCTTGCAGTTCCAACCCGACTCTGAAGGTAGGTGCTGTTGGCTGATTTTTCACTTAGCATTTACCAACCACATTACAGCAATGTCCCATGACGTGCTTCACACAGTATTCCATGTCCTCCTTTTGGTCACACAAAGCACCAGGTTTTTCACAAAGTCAGATATTGGCACCTGTCGGCTGTCACCAAGACAAATTGGCTTCACCAAGGACTTCACAAGCACATAGCCTTTCATTTGCCAATTGCCACCAAGGCACGCCGGCTTCACAAAGCATCACAGCAATAATCTTGCATCATGCCTGCGCCACGTTTGCCGCAGTTTGAGCGCCCCACGAACGTGCGAGCTTCTCCATTCTGTAAGTTACTATCCCACCGCTGAGATGTTAGGTGCCCAACTCTATTGATCTAGTCTTCCTCCGAAAGACCCATTTCCCGGTCTCGAAACACTGAGTAAATGTAGGTAAATCTGGATTTCAGAAACAGGTCATTTACACGCCACACGTGGTACACCGCGAACACCTATTCAAGGCCACCCGACGCTACTTGCACCAAGGTCGGTCCTAAAACAAAGCCTCGTTCCCTCCGGTGAGTATCCATTACTAAAGCCGGGTTCACACCGGAGCAGGGAAACCTATCACTGGTATCAGTGACCTCAGATAGCAAAGTATGTGTTTGACGAACAATGCACCATCGATGGTTTTCAATAAATTACCAATTTATTCGCTTTCACAGCACATTTCTTGAATTGCCTGTGAACGGTGAAAATCTGACCTTTGACCTGACCTGTGACGTCATCGGTTTGACCTAGGTCAATGAAATTTGGTCACAAGGTAGTTCCCGGGTGGGGATATCGAACGCCGTTTGAATTTTGAAAATCGGCCGGTAACTTTCCGAGATCTTAGGGGGGGGGGGCGAAACGGCCCCCCCCCCTACGGGTGGTAGGGTCCGCCGGTAGCCCTACGGGGCGCGGGTTAAAGGTAGTGTGCCAGCTTTCTTGGACCGTATGGAGTTAATGGCCCAGATAAGGAGAACCGGATTTTTAGAACTTATCCATACCTTCAAAACTCATGGAAACGTCTTAAATTCTTCAAATTTTGAGTACCCCAGTGCGAAATTCGCCCCGACGGGTTGTCGGTCGTACCCCAACCACATTTCACACCACTATGAACAATAAATGCACACACTGAAATCGCTATTACCGATATGCTCATCCAATCAAGTTTCGATAAACCCGTTCATCATCATCTCCTGCGGTTTCTGAACCGATTGTGATGAAATTTGGTACATGGTTAGGGACCAGTTAGTAGGGTGCCGTGCAAAAGTCAGTTGTGACCCATTTTGCACGTGTGCACGTGCAGGGTGCCGCTTCCAGATCTCGAGAACGGCTAGGCCGATTGCGCTCAAATTTGGCACATCGCATAGGGACCGGTTAGTAGGGTGCAGTGAACAAGTTAGTTGGAGGTGTCCCTTGCAAATTCTCTTGTCCAAAGCCCACCCTCTCGCTCGCTCCGTTGGTCGCCCCAAAAGGCGTTTTACTGGTAAAAAATATTGCTGTTCTTTCCTGGCTGATTTCATTCCTGAGGTAAGCAATTAAATTTGTAGCATGATTTCATTTTGTATTTTTATTGAATTCCTTAAAAGCTCGCCTAAAAACATTATCTCTCATTCAGGCTCTCATCAACCCGGCAGGCGGTGGACCTCCCGGCCACCTTCCGCGCGGTGGGGGGGGGGGCATTTTTTGTCCCCCTCCCGTATCTCCGAAGCTACTGGACGGATCTGTAACATTCAAACGATGTTCGATAGCCCTGTCAAATTTGTCGACGGAACTCCAATTTCATTGACCTCGGGGTCACCGATGACGTCACAGGTCAGGTCAAAGATAAAATGTTTCGCGTACGTTAAAAATAGGGCGTACGTTGCCTAGTATATATGTTGCTATTAGAGGTCACTGATAATACCATGTCAGGTCACAGGTCAGGTCACCAAGGGTCAGCACATGAACCAACTTTACTATTTACTAGGGTTGTGCGATGCATGTTTTATGGCCCCCCTGACATGGTTCCCCTCCCAAAAGGTTACAGGTCTAAGGTCATTTGGGTCAGGTTCATGGAATTTTCAGGGTAGGTTCCTTGAGATTTGGTCAAGTTTGGCGCTTTCGGTCAACCGTCGTGAAAACGGCTGTTCCGAACCTTTCTGAGCACGGTGCAAGCTCAAATATACATATGTTGCATGTTCCCATTCAATGGTACATTGACCCTCGCCGGACCTATTAGTTTTCTACATACGCGCCGGCCGAGGGGGGGGGGGGTTGGTACGATTTCCCTCGCCGTTTCGCCCCTGATGAAGCTAGAGCGTCGCGGAAAAAACAAGCGTGTGCGCCGTTACAAGACGCAGGGACTGGTACCCGGTTTTAACCCGGCAGTTGCTGGGGTATTTCGCCACCCACCGTTTGCTGGGGGGGGGGGGCGTTAAACGCCCCCAGCCGATAACTCGAGAACCAATAGGCGCAGCGAAACGCACGAGGCGGCAAACGAAAGAACGCGACGAGACGCTTCAGATGAGTACTTAAAAGTTGAATTTTGAGGTCACAGGTCGGGTCAAGGTCAGGTCAAACACCTGAAATCGGCCTTTCAGTAGCATGGACTTCAGGACTTCGCAATGGGCGCCTCTCGTCATAAACTCTGTCAAAACGGTGCACAATCCATCATATAAGGCCTACAAGAGTGTCAGCTCCATGTAGGGGTCAGTCAAGCATAGGTCAGGGTCAAGGTCAGGTCAACCGGGCAGGCACATATCCCCGAAAATCAAAACTGATATTCGCAGCCTGTGACACATGTTTTATGGGTAATTTGGGGCGTAGAAAACGATGGTGGCATTCATTTTATCATATGTGTACGTGTTTGGCTAAAAAAGCTCAATTTAAGAAATACATGTATCATGGTCGTGAAGTAGTAACGAGAAATTGCCGAGATTCAGTTCAAGATTTTGGAAAATGCGGAACGATAATCAATAATCGAAGATAGCCATTTGATTGTTCATGGTATTGGCAGTCTAATGGCGTTTACGGCATGTCTGTATGTCTATTCTGTGATTTTATATGATTTTTTGAACATATGCCGTTTTTGGTCGAAAACTCAGAAATCATGACGTCACTAAAGCCTCGATATCTCAAAAATTTTCCGACCGATTTTTTGTAACTTTGACACAATAAACTTTATTCAATTCCCTACAGGTACCCAAAATTTGGCGCGCCTGCGGCGCGCCGTTTTTATGCTATGGCCCGGCGAAAAAAGTGGGGGCGTTTAACGCCCCCCCCCCAGCAACTCGCGGGTTAAGGTCTCATGAGGTCAGGTCAAGTGGCCAAGGGCCAGGGTTCAGTTTTTCATAACTTCGCAAAAAAAAAAACGGTCGGAGAGCCGCGATTTTGGCATCATCGTGTTCGCCTCGCTCAGGCGCGTCGAATGGTATACTTTTTGTTCGGGTGAGGTCAACTTGAGGTGTTGACCTCGGGTCAAGGGCAGGTCAGCTTCCCCAGATCACGAAGCTGGTTGAAAGAGGTCATGTTACATATTACTCGAATCGGCAGGTCTTCCTGAGTTTATTGGTGGCTTTCCCGACTCGCTGACTCAATTTGATGGGGAGTTATTGATGAAAAACTCTAATGACCCAAGTATATAACTGCAATGAAAACCGTAAGCCTCATGCTAATAATTATATTCTAAATAGGGCCAAGAAAATAAGACATGTTGGCCAAACTGACAAACTGACTTATGTCAAACCGTCTTACGGTTTTCATTGCAGTTATACAGGGTGTAACGAAATTATCCGGACATCTATTTTTTCGCCATATCTGCTCGCAAAGTTTCTTTTTTAATGTTAGAAGCTGGAAAGTTGGATGAATGCATACCTCTGATAGCTGCTCTCAACTCAGCAGTGACCCTGACCTTGCGAAATGACTCTTGCTCTGAGTAAGAGTCGAGTCGCCGACGGGTTCATTTGATAGTTTTCGTTTAAGGCAATGGAGAGAAGGGAGTTCAGTCTCTCGTTTCGTAGTAAGGCTACGTGTTGGTGGCATGGTGGCATGAGCCAGAAGCTGGTCTGTCAGCAGCTGGACATCAGCAGCAGCCAGTAGCACATCTGCCTGAGACGTAATAAGCTTGGACTTGGTGGCAGACTCAGCCCGGCGTCGATCGCGAAGGGCGCCCTTTGCCAAGTGGTGAGGAGAGTTGTCAGGATAGCGACAAGGAAACGGCACCAATTAATCCGCAAACTGACTCGAATTCTTACCAAAGCAGATAATAAGAGGTCCCACATCATGATTCACCGTTACCCGCCCTTTAGCTTGGTTTTACTGCTCTTCAAAGTGAAAAAGCCAATGAAATTGACGGGAAAACAACCAGTCCACCACGTTTGGCCTCAGGCCAGGGCGTGTCCACTGGTCGAAGGAAGACATGAATGAGCTGGCCTGGTCAGATGGGAAGCTGTTCGAGCTGCGATGTCCGTTGAACCGTCAAATCGGCCATGTGTGGGCTGCCAGCAGCTCAAACATGCCGGCCGTCGCCGGCGTCAAACATCCGGCCAAAATTCAGACCTGGAGCATGTTCAGCTGCTGTGCAATATTCAAGCTGTTCATGACGCCACAGAAAACCACTATCAGTGACGAGTATTACCGGTGCAACATCATGGCTAGCGATTGGTTGGAGCCACTGAACCAGACGGCACAGGAGGGCTCGGTTTCTGAATGCGTACTGATGCCTGATTCAAGTCGCGCAGTCTTCATGCGGGGCGGCGCACCACCTTCAAGTCCCTAGCAGTATGAGACGTGATGCCGAAAGGACCTATTGTTCTTCTGGGCTAACGGGCTATGGCTTGGAAATAGTTCCCATCCCAATTCCATCGATATCTTATGGACTATTGTCCAGCAGGAGATGAATGAGGGGACACCCGCCACCAGCGCCGCCCAGCTGTGGGCACAGGTTAGTAAGGCGCTGCTCTACATGAAACCCACTGTGCTGGAAAACCCAGTGGCTGGAATGCTCCAGAAATTTGTACCTGCGCTCTTATGAAAGGTGGCTACATAATCATTCAAAAGGGAAAATATCAGATTGTCTTGCTTCTTAATTACAGCGCGACGAAAGGTGTCCGGATAATTTCGTTACACCCTGTATATGTAATCATGAGCCTCAAAACCGCGCTTTCTTTAATCAATGACCCAAGTGACCATAAATGACGCCACGCAATGTCAACAATGCAAAAGTGAAGCATCGGACCTTGCAAGACGTGCAAGAAATCACGATTCCATGTGCCGAAGAAGTTTGAGATAGTTCTCGGCGCTAACATAGCAGTTTTCATTTTTCCCCATTGACTTATACCTAATGGTGAGGTCACGTGGCCGACCTGACCTCATGTGATTTTTAGGGAAAATCCGAGATATATGCACAAGTTGTGAGACCTCTGGATGATACTACATCCTGTAAGTTTCACCTCCCTGTGAAAGTTCCTCTGGCACTGACGGCGTTGCGAAGTTGCGACATCTGAGGACTGTGCAGAGGTTCACTTATGACGTCACAGGTCAGTGACCTGACCTGACCTGAAAATGCGGTTGGTGTCACAAGATGCGGCTTGGATCAAAGGTCAGGTATGCCAAGTTTCAGCTCTATCGCCTGCGTGTTCGGAGCTATCGTGAAAAACCCTATAGGGAGGCGGCACCCGCCCCCGCCCCCGTCGGAAGGCGAGGGTTAATGATACATGCAGTACCTGATACGAGCATAAGGTTAAAACATGCCTAATTTCATTTCAATAATAACGCTCGAAAGCGTCACAGCTAGACAAAAAAGAAAAACTGTACTTAACCAGTATAACGCCTTTTGGGGCGATTAACGGAGCGAGCGAGAGGGTGGGCCTTGCACGTGCGAAATTGCGAGGGGGTACCTCCAACTGACTTGTGCACGGCACCCAACTAACCGGTCTCTAGCGATGTGCCAAATTTGGGCACAATTGGCCCAGCCGTTCTCGAGATCTGGAAGCGGTACCCTGCACGTGCGCACGTGCAAAATGGGTCCCAACTGACTTGTGCACGGCACCTTACTAACTGGTCCCTAACTGTGTACCAAATTTGAGCGCAATCAGTCGAGCCGTTCTCGAGATCTGGAAACGACCCCTGCACGTGCGCACGTGCAGCAGTACCCCAACTGTGGCACATGGATATGCAGGGCCTAGTGGGTGCCTACCTACATGCCAACTTTCAGCGCAATCGGCCAAGTAGTTACCGAGATATTGCAACAATTACAAAACGGACACCTCTTCGTTTTGCACGTGGCACGTGCATAAGGGGTCACCCACATGCATCAGGAATAATCCAATACTTGGTAGAAGGAATGAAGCTACCCTACAAAAATTACCGCGTGTAAATCGGTCAAGTGGTTGCTGAGATATAAGCCTCGCAAAAGCGTGACCACGGCCGGCCGGCCGGCCGCTCATACTCAGAAATTTCTGTTAATCTAAGGAAAGACTACGCTCGCTTCGCTCGCTCCGTAAAAACCAGTATAACGCCTTTTGGGGCGACTAACGGAGCGAGCGAGAGGGTGGGCCTTGCACGTGCGAAATTGCGAGGGGGTACCTCCAACTGACTTGTGCACGGCACCCTACTAACTGGTCTCCAGCGATGTGCCAAATTTGGGCACAATCGGCCCAGCCGTTCTCGAGATCTGGAAGCGGCACCCTGCACGTGCGCACGTGCAAAATGGGTCCCATCTGACTTGTGCACGGCACCCTACTAACCGGTCCCTAACCGTGTACCAAATTTGAGCGCAATCGGTCCAGCCGTTCTCGAGATCTGGAAACGACCCCTGCACGTGCGCACGTGCAGCAGCACCCCAACTCTGGCACATGTATATGCAGTGCCTAGTGGGTGCCTACCTACATGCCAACTTTCAGCGCAATCGGCCAAGTACAGGGTGTCTCAAAAGTTCGTTTACACATTTCCCATGTCAATAAAGCATATAAGAACCGGCCAAAAATCTAAGGTTTTGGTGTCCGTGTGTACACTAGACAAATATGCATGCTTTGACAACTGATTCGGAAGGTTGGAAACCAAACCCTTTGCTGTATCTCCAAAAATATTTGCCCATACCGATTTTCGTCACTCCGTCAGCTGCCGGAGGCTGATAAAAGGTCACCAGCTTTCAAGCTCTTGTGGGGGAATCCCCCGCAGTTTCTGCGTCGGATTTAGGTTTGACGAGCTCCCCGGCAACATCCGCTTCTCCCTGAAAGCCGATAGCTTGCATCGACACCATCCGTGAGTATTTTGTAGGTCTTCTCTGGCGCTAACTCCTTCATGAATGACTGGCGCCGACCTCCCAAGCACCATTTTCCTTTTCAAAACAACCCCATTCCTGAACAAATGGGAAGTGCAGGGGGCAAATTTTTCGCAGCATATCGTAGCAGAATGTGTCGGCCATCTGTTTCTTAGACACATTTTGCAAAATTTGCAAATTCCGAACGCTCGTCATTCCCAATGCCAAGACCTTCGCTGGGTTCCGGAGTGTTTTCCTCAGGAGAGGTTCTGCTTTGTAAACGGCCAAAACCTGTCCATCGTGCGGTTTTGTCCGGATTTTGTGTGTAAAAGAAAGCTATTTGCTCCAGATCTGCCTCTTGAACTTCGTTAGATAAAACTTTACATTAATTGACACTTTTGGAGGGTCACTTGTCCTCGGCATTGACGATTTTCGCATTATTTTCCCTCAAAATTTAGCGTTATAGATATTATAAACAATTTTAAATGATATTTGGTCTTTATTTTATGATGACCTGCAATTTTTGAAACTGGGTAACCTCTGTCTGTGAGCTTCTAGTCAGTTTTCAATAGTTAGGACTGCATTTTCAGCTGCTTTCCGGAGCACGAGTCTGCTGCGGTACAAGGGTCGTTCAAAGCGCTGTTAGTCTCGCATGGTTTTGTCCTTCAAAAATTTTAGCCACCGTTTTTATTAGATGACCATCATGTTGTACTCATCCTCGCCGACACTTTGCCATGTGTCATTTCCGACCTAACCATTCCCTTTACTCGTGAAGCAGAGAGTTTCTCAGCCGACCCGTGTATGCGACCTCCATTTTCATGCCTGATCCATGGTCAGAGGTGAACCCTTTTTGTGAGCTCATGAAGGGTCGAATGCGCTTGAAAACAATGAAGCTGCTTGAGGAAGGTTGTTACCAATGCCCATGCAAAATTTCGACTGTTAATTTCATGTTGATTCAGAATTATTGACAAAAAAGCATGGCTGGTAGTTGGTACCTGTAAGCGAACTTTTGAGACACCCTGTAGTTACCGAGATATTGCAACAATTACAAAAGTGACACCTCTTCGTTTTGCACGTGGCACGTGCATAAGGGGTCACCCACATGCATCGGGAATAGTCCAATACTTGGTAGAAGGAATGAAGCTACCCTACAAAAATTACCGCGTGTAAATCGGTCAAGTGGTTGCTGAGATATAAGCCTCGCAAAAGCGTGACCACGGCCGGCCGGCCGGCCGGCCGCTCATACTCAGAAATTTCCGTTAATCTAAGGAAAGACTACGCTCGCTTCGCTCGCTCCGTAATAAGCGGATGTGAACACAATCTCCTTGACCGAATCCTTACAAAATGCAAGTCACGGGCCATGGCACCCCAGAAAACCTTGCTTAAAAAGACCCACTGAATCGCCACGAAATCAAGTGCTTTAACATAGGCGTGTCATCTCTATGTATATAAGATCTCTATGGTTCTAACAGGTCCCGATTTTCCCGACTTTTGGGTCATTGACCTGACCTACAAGGTCAACCAATGACCTAGTACCTTAAAATTAGGTATCATCGGCTTCCTCTCGTCACGGGCAACACGCTCGTTTTTTCCGCGAAGCTCTAGCTCGATCAGGGGCGAAACGGCAAGGGGGTCCAACGGACCCCCCCTTATACGTTCGCGGCTGGAAAAACACCAATACGGGCGAGGGTTAAGGTCATAGGTCATTGTTGACCTTCCAGGTCAGGTCAATGCCCCGAAAGTCGGGAAAATCGGGACCTGTTAAACCGTCGTAAAGTGTGGCTGCTACGTTTTTTTCGGGGTGCTCATCACAAATATCATGTTAGCTTTGATCACAGATGATGTCTTCATGCATTTAGGCCAGGTCGGGTCAGGTCAGGTCAGGTCAATCAGTAGGGGTCCTGTCGGGTATTCGTAGTAGGTGTCAACCGCCTCTGACAGCCTCGTAACATGTTACGAAGGCACCAAAACTACTTCGTAAATGTTCACATGGTTGCAACTCGCTTTCACCACAAGCAATATTTGTACTCGGGGACTTTAACACTGGAAATATATTTTTAGAAAACAGTAGCCATTTAATCCGTCACAGTGGAATCACCTCTTTTGATACTAAGTTTAGTCACACACTAAATACGCTAGAACTCACTCAACTTATCTCATCACCAACAAGACGCACAGAAACAGTCGCAAACCTGAGAGACCTAGCAATAACCAACAACAAAGATATCGTTACAAGCTCTGGGATTCTGTCCTCATTTGGCAACATGGACCACTTCCCCATTTACCTGTCAACTAGCCTCACATCATCCACTTCACCTACACAATCTAGGACGATCTGGGACTACAGCAAACTCGACGCAGACAAATTGACCAGACTCATACAGACCACAGACTGGGACGAGTTACTTAACAATGACATAGACACCGCCACCGAAAAATTCACACAAGCAATCTTGGAAGCCGCCCGTGAGACAATTCCTACAAAAATTATTCACGTTAAACCCGGCGATAAACCCTGGATAACAAGACATTTGAAACATCACATGAAAAAACGAGACAAACTTTTTAAAATCGCAAAAGGAACGAACTCGAGCTGTGACTGGGAAGCCTGGCGACTTCAGAGAAATTTTGTTACCAAACTGAACAAAGACTGCAAAGACATACACACCAAACGACAAGTGAATCAGCTCCTCACACAAAAACACAATCCACACCAGTACCACAAAATTCTTAAACAAGCTATTCGACCAAGGCCATGCACACAAATACCTCCACTAGAGACACACAATGGACAAGTAGCGACAGATGATGGCGAAAAAGCCACCATCCTTAATAGACACTTTGTCGCACAGACACAACTACACAACACACCTACGCTTCCACCTCCAAACACGAGAACCAGGCCTGTACCCGAACTAAACGAAATAACCGTAACCGAACAAGAGGTACTGTCAGCATTAAATTCTCTCGACCCACACAAATCTACTGGCCCTGATCAACTCCCCACGAAAATATTAAAAATGATAGCAATTCTCATTGCAGAACCATTAGCAAAATTATTCAATATGTCTCTCAGAACTTCAAAATTTCCTAATCTTTGGAAGGAAGCCAATGTCACACCAATTTTCAAACGTAAAGGATCGGCAGCTGACCCACAGAATTACAGACCCATTAGCCTTCTATGTTGCTGCTCTAAAATTTTAGAAAAAATCATATTCAAACATATTTACGACCACCTCATCGAAAATTCGCTTCTTTCTGACAATCAAAGCGGGTACAGGCCTCACCACAGCACGCAACTACAACTAGCCTACATGACTGACAGCCTCTACAAATCACTGGACAAAGGACAAGACTTTACTGCTGTTTACTTAGACGTGACAAAATATTTCGACAAGATTTGGCATAAAGGTCTCCTGTTCAAGTGCGAAAACGACTTCTCTATCACTGGCTCTCTTCTCGACTGGCTGAAATCCTACCTAACTGACCGAAGACAGAAAGTAAGAATAGGGAACTCATACTCAACGACAATGACTTTAAACTCCGGATGCCCGCAAGGCTCAATTTTAGGTCCACTTCTTGCCCTCCTGTACCTTGACGGACTCCCTGGACAACTGAAAAACACCGCCCTATTTTACGCTGACGACATATCATTATACGCATCATACACACCCGACAACATGACACAAGCACAACTTTCACTTCAAGAAGACCTTAACACAATTGAGCAGTACGCACAGCAATGGGCCATTACTTTTAGTTCATCAAAAACCATAACTCAGACATTCAGCACAAGAAATAACTATACTTCACCTCAACTTCAATTCAATGGGCAACTAATATCAAAAACGGACACTCATAAGCATCTGGGATTAACTCTATCAGAAGACCTGCGTTTCAAGACCCACGTCACCACAATCATTCAAAAAATAAACATCGCCCTCAGCCCCCTATACCCAATTGCGAAATTCCTTCCACGACAAACACTAAACACCATATACAAGACCTACGTGCGACCATACTTCGACTATTGTGACTGCATTTACGACGGACACATTACTGCACACGACGAATTAAGACTGGAACGACTACAAAACAGATCCGCTAGACTCGTGACGAACACACTACATCGGACATCCACAGACAAACTTAGAGACGAACTCGGTTGGGACAGTTTGAAGACGAGACGAAAAATCCACAGGCTTTTTCTATACAAAAAGATAATAGACAATACACCTCGCATACCAAACTACATTACAAACATGATCCCAGAGGAGAGAGGGCGCACGGCAGGACGAAATCTCAGAAATCAAAACCACCACACAGTCCCGCGAACTACAAAATCCTGCTACCAGAGATCCTTAATTCCCAAAACATCCCTGCACTGGAACCAATTGCCTACGCACATACGAAACTGCCAAGAGATGAAAAAATTCAAACAAAGCATTAAACTACTACTCGGCACACCACAGCCCCCACACTACAACGCACTAGGAACTAAGGTTGGGAACACTTTGCACACACAAATCAGACTGGGGATGTCCAAGTTAAACGCACACCAGTACTCTATACAAAAAGTAACAAGCCCCGAGTGCGCCTGTGGCTACACACAAGAAAACACAAAACACTTCATCCTTCACTGCCCACACTACGCACTGACGAGGTCCACACTATTTGCACAAGTATCCACACACCTCAACATTGATTTCAACAACCAATCAGACACCATGAAATTAGACACACTTCTACACGGACACAACACGACAAAGCAAAACGCACCTCAGGTTCTCCTTGCCTTTCAATCCTTCCTCAAAAACACCTTCAGACTGATATAGCCCCGCCTCGGTGGACTGGCGCCGGCCCGCTATCACCGCTTATCAATGCAAACTGTCGCGGCAGCCGACCTGACTCTCCGCGGCCCTGGATTGTACCATATTCATTTATTCTGTTTACGTTACCAGGTGGTGGTGCCTCGATTTAAGCATCAGCTTTTGCACCACCACCTGGACTATCTGCTTATTTCCATTTAATGTCTAATAAATGTGTTTTGTTGTTGTTGTTGTTGTTGTTGCTAAATGCGAATTCACCTAAAAAAAACTGGCCTAGAAACATGTAAAACCCGAAAAAGTGAACCGAGGTTATCAAAGGTCAATGACCTGACCTGACCTTCAGGTGACCTTGACACCCTAATGCATGAGACCAACATCATTTCACGTGTTTGAACGCTTGAAACCACGAAAAGACTGCAAACGCGCGGCTAATGCGAGCCGACATACGCCGAATCGCGATTCCGGCCAAACATGGTCTCGAGAAGAAGGTCACAGGTCATTTGGGTCAGGGTCATGAAATTTTCAGGGTAGGTGTAAATTGATCAACTCGAGGGTACTATAAGTTTCGTCGCGATCGACCGATTTTCACGCGAGTTATTCGTGAAAAACCGGGGGGGGGGGGGGTCCGTTCGACCCCCGTCCTATACGGGCGAGGGTTAATTAGCATATACGTCAACTGCTGTTTTAACTTTTTTTAAGTTCTCCAGATCGAAAACCAATTTTTATTCCTAGTATTATATAAAAAAGCCATAAAATCCGGCTTTTTCTGGTCATCACCGTCAGCTAATCAAACAATAACAAAAAGCGTCCCAGCACCGGCCATCCGTTTCCCGCGAGTCTGTGTGTCAGGCGGAGGGTGGGGCGTTCACGCGGGTGGGGTGGGGGGCGTTCCCGGGGGTGCGCCGCCCGATACCGCCGGCCCCCGCGCTGAGCACACACTCGGCGGGCCGCCCCAGCTGACGGCGTGGGAGACACTCCCACAGAAATGTAACAACGTAATTTGATGTTTTGGTGACATGAGGTGGTCATGGTGTGGGTGCGTGCGCTAGGTTTTTAGTAATATTTCTTACCCAATGAGTTCTTTACTATTTATGCGCTTTTTGAGCGACGAATGAGGTAAAATCCTCTCCAAAGTGTAAAATCCCTCGCCAAAGGCAAAGCTTTCATTTTTTTTATAGACCGAGGGGGAGATTGAGTGCGGTGCGATCCTCTTCACCGCTACGCCCCTAATCGAGCTGCAGATCCGCGGAAACACTATACAAGCGTGTGCGCCATTATAGATATAGGACACAGCGGCTAATATACAATGGGTGTAGGGTCAACCGGTGACCTCTGGCAGGTCAAATATCCCATAGGGGGGGGGGGGGGCTTGGTTCTTGGGAAGTAATTTTGCCGTAAATAGTCGCAGGGCCGCGATTTGGGAAACATGATGTTCGTGATGCTCAGGTGCGCCAACTGATGTAGGCTTTTTTGGGATGGGGAGAGAAAAAAGGTAGGTACCTACGTAGAAAAAAACGTAACAAAAAGTACAAAAAGTAACCTTTGCCCGGGATCGCGTCGCGAAAACTTGACAAAGTTTATATGATACATCAATTTCGCATTGTGTGTAAAAAAAATGACCCCAGGTCACACATGGTCAGGTCAGCAGTTCAAGTTGACACTCTCCCGTATCGGTGCTTTGCCAGCCGCTAACGTATAGCAGGAGAGGGGCTGTTGGACCCCGTCGCAGTTCGAACCCTGATCGAGCCAGAGGCCAGAGCTTCGCGAAAAAATGAGCGTTGTCCGTGACGACAGGAAGCCGATGATACCCATTACCCAACTTAAGGTCCTAGGTCATTGATTGACCTCCCATGTCAGGTCAATGGCCCAAAAGTCGGGCAAATCGGGACTTGCTAGAGCTTCGTACAGTGAGGTTGTCATGCCGTTTTCAGGGTGCTAATCACGAGGTTAATGCTAGTTTTGATCACAGATGATGTCTTCATGCATTTTGGCCAGGTCAGCCAGTATAGGTAGGCGTCCTGCCGGCTGCCCATAGTAGGTGATCCCACTACTGACAGCTTCGTAACATGTTATGAAAGCACCAAAACTACTTCGTAAATGTTCGAATGGTGCTAAATTCGAAATAAGCCCTGAAAACTATTGTGGAAGGATGTCAAACTCGAAAGAATGAACCAGGGCCATCTACCGTCAATGACCTTGACCTGACCTCCACGTGTCCTGGACAGTGGACACCCACCTAAGTGCATGGGACCCACATCATTTCGGTTATCTTGCGTATGGTTTTGCAAGTCTTTCAGAGTCAATTGGTGATTTTTCGAACTTCTGTGCCCAATTTGATCGCGCGTAATGAACGAAAAGCAATGACCTGAAACGGACTTGGTGACGTCATATATAACGTCACGCAGGTCAAAAGATGAAACGACCTGCAACATATACTTAACCCGCGCCCCGTAGGGCTACCGGCGGACCCTACCACCCGTAGGGGGGGGGGGCCGTTTCGGCCCCCCTAAGATCTCGGAAATTCACCAGCCAATTTTCAAAATTCAAACGGCGTTCGATAGCCCCACCGGGGAACTACCTTGTGACCAAATTTCATTGACGTAGGTCAAACCAATGACGTCACAGGTCAGGTCAAAGGTCCGCGATTTTCATCGTTTACAGGCATTTCAAGAAATGTGTTGTGAAATCGAGTAAATTGGTAAGTTATTGAAAACCATCGATGGTACATTGTTCGTCAAACACATACTTCGCTATCTGAGGTCACTGATACCAGGTCAGGTCACAGAGGTCAGGTCACTGGGGGTCACAATATGAAAGTGTCGTATGATACATGTTTTATGGTCCATTTTACATGACAAATGCGATTATGTGGGTCAGACTGCAGGCAGCCTTTGGGGTCAGTTTAGATTATGTTCCGGTGAAGGTCAGGTCAAGGTCAGGTCAAGGTCAGGTCAAGGTCAGGTCAAATTAGGTCAAATTTCAAAGTTGATATTTTTGCATAAAATGGGTATCCATTCGATGCAGCTCGTCACGGGGAGTCCAATGGTGGTCTTTGTTTTTCCCTACGTGGTCTAGAATTGCCAAAAATTGAGTTTGAAAATTTTACGTCATCATTTTTGAACAGTTTTTTTTTTCGCTATAGGTAACTTCGCCAAAAAAGGAGATATCGATCTGAAATTTGGTATGTAGATAGAAGACGGTAGGTACTATCACATATATTCCGGTTTTTTTCGAAACTCAAAAAAACTTTTTTGGATTTTTTGGCAAATATATCCAAAAAAATTGCATTTTTGATTTGTGGGGGTCAAAAATCAAAAATGTAAAAAATTCGAGATAGCAGTTTTGTAGCCCTGTCAATTCTACACCTTTGATGTCTTGATCATTTTTCTGTATCTTCAAAGCTGTAGGCCTGACAGCTCTTCTCGCGATGGTCTTTTTTCGGTCGAAAATGGCAGAACATGACGTCATTCTGACGTCATTTGTGGCCAACCTATCACAGCCTCTGGAATTTTTTTTGTCACAATGTGTAAAATTGATGCCCGGAGGGGTCCTGAAAGTTTGGTGGCGATTTCTCCAGCCGTTTAGGAGATATCGACGGAAAAGGACAGGGGGGCCGTTTCGGCCCCCCCCCGACGTGGCGCGGGTTAAGGTATTAGGTAAGCGCGATTTTTAACCAAGACAACCAGCACACACAGCTGCAAGGCCGACTTCTCACTCTGGCTTTCAATTTCTCTTTTCAATTTCTCTGAGGCCAAATTTCAAAATGTTATCGGGGGCCATGAGCTGGGATGGTCCCCAGCAGCGGGCTGAAAACAGCGTCCCTCCCCCCATCGTGAGACGGCCCCAGCTGGCCACCGTTGAGTCCGTGACATTGAGGTCGCCATCGACTGCGACGGCTGGCAGTCGGCCCCTCAACTCCACACAGACAGGTAGGTGCGGGTCGCGACTCCTGACGGCACGTCTGGCAACTCCACACATAAGGTATCTCGTACGGTGCAGGTCGCGACTCCTGCGGTACATGCGGTTCATTGCTCTTCAGGCCTCAGGACTGCTTCACGAAGGCGCCGTTTGGGTTGGCAATAGGCATGCAACATTACCACAAGAATCATTCAGTGATGAATTCAGTTAAAAAAGACATTGCTGCTTCTAGGCCTATACGTGCGTTTTCCAAGTTTTATCGGCAAAGCTGAGATGCCATTGCACAATCGAAGTACCTACGTTTTGTTGGAAAAGTGTTTTGGACGAGTGAAGTCCCAGTTATGAATAATAGCAGTCTTTATCATCTGGATATTATTTAGGCACAGTTATTATGTCGACCCATAGTAATTATGTCACAGGCCAGGGCAAGGTCCCTGGGGTTTTAGTGTTTTTAGTGTTTTAGTGGGTTTTTGTTCTTTTTTCTCCTAAATAACTTCAACAGATGTGGTCCTAGAGCTTGCACCGTATTAAGTAGCACACCTTCGTTCTCTCAAGACGCGTCGAATGACACCCACTATGCCTGGAAACGGTTGGAAAAACTTTTATGCTGACCTCATGTGACCTCGAATGACCTTCAATTGACCTTGCCACATGATAAGTCTTATACATATGATGTATTTATAGCTGCACTGATCATACATCTGGCATTAACCCGCGCCTCGTTAGGCTCTACCACCCGTTGAGGGGGGGGGGGGGCGTTTCGGCCTCCCTCAGATCTCGGAAAAGTTACCGACCGATTTTGAAAATTCAAACGGCGTTCAATAGCACCACCAGGGAACTACCATGCCACCAGGTTTCGTTGACCTAGGTGCAACCAATGACGTCAGAGGTCAGGTCAAAGGTCGCATTTTCACCGAGTACGGGCCTTCTAAGGAATGCGTCATAACGTCGGTCGTCGAATTAACCCTCGCCCGCACATGCCATTTTCCCATCCTAGAACGCACATGGGGGGGTGGTTGCCACCCCCCCCCGCGCCATTTCGTTCCTGTTGGAGATAGAGCTTAGCAGTAAAGACCAAAAAGATTCTTTGGGAAGAGACGAATCCAATGATACCCAGTTTTACCTTCTCAGGTCAGTCATTGACCTTCCAGGTCAGGTCAAACTAAAAAATGTTGCTGTTTTGGGTCACCGTTGGATATCAAGTGCGCTGCTTATCAAATACCGATGACGATGCTGTTTTCTGGTGCCAAGCCAGCTAGAACCTCTTTATCACACTATCCGACCAGAATTTTGCTGTTGAGGTCATTTCAGGTCAAGTTAGGTCAAGGTCAATTATATGTGTTTGTATGTCTGTGTGTGTCTGTGTGTATACTGATGTGTGCACCGATTGTTTTTGGGTCCATATCACATGAAATCATGATTTGAGAAGCTTTTACCAAAAATGCAGTCAAAAAACTTCACAAAAAGTAAATTCAGCTTGCCTAAAACGCAATTATCTTAGATGACCTAGGTTGACCTTGACCCTGACCTTGACCCCTGTACATCGTCGAACAACATGTTCCATGATAGGTGGGAGGTAAGACTGGCAAAAAAGGCCGAAATCAGGGTGTCAAAAGCTCACAAGGCCCATGGCAAACGCAAGATGTTGAGAATTGGCCATTTGGGTCATGACATGACCTGAAAAACAAGGTCATATCTCCGAAACCAAAAATCACAGAAACTTTAAAATTTTCAGCGGACATCAAGAAAGGATAGACGAGCAGCTATACGAAAAATCAGCCTTCTAGCTCTAAAAATGTTGAGTGCAGAGCAGAAAGACTGCCTGGGGGGGGGGGGGGGTGGCAACCACCCCCCCCCATGTGCGGGCGAGGGTTAAAGGCATGTTATCGAAAATCATCGATCCAGCGTTGGCCACCTAATATTGTATGCTGCTTAGGAGGTCACTGATGCCAGGTTAGGTCACAGAGGTTGCAATATGGACCCAGCCATACTAGGGTTGTGTGATACATGTTTTATGGCCAATTTTACATTTCAAATTCAATGGTGTGGGTTATACGACCATTAGGGCCGGTTCAGGTTCCGCTCTGGTGGAGGTCAGGTCAAGGTCAGGTAAAAAAGGTCAAATTTCAAAGTTGATATTTTTTGTATCAAAAGGGTGACTATTCTATGTAACTCATCACGCAGAATCCAATGGTGGTCTTCGTTTTACTCTGCAGTCTGCGTGGTCTACAACGGATACAAATTGAGTTTGATAATTTTACATAATACGGTTTTGAACCGAGCTGTTTCACCGACTTGCCAAAAATAGAGATATCGAGTGCCTTACCTTGCCCATTACTTTAACCTTCGCCCCAGTGGGGGGGGGGGGGGGCATATGTTACCACCCTGTCGCGTTTTTTTTGCGTGTGAATAAAGAAACGCGGCGCGTAGCGCCGCGCCGCTTGGGGTAGCTTTTTGTACATCAATTTGAGACAATGTGTGAAATTTTTGACCCCAGGTCATGTCAGGTCAGGTCACCAGTTCAAGTTAACTGACCAAGCCTAAAAAAGTTTGCAATCATGTCCAGCCTGCAGTGCTTGTCAGAAAGGTTTTAAGCTTGGTGGATTGCATGATGTTATGGGCGCCTACAATTTGTATATCTCGGATTTTTTTATATCCGTGACCTAAGGTCAGGTCAGTAGCGTGACCTTTCCATTATAAGTCAATGCCAATGGAGAACAACGACAATGCTTGATCCGTGTGTACGCATAGAAACAGTCCAAATATTTCAGAATCACAAAGATTTGGACCACCCGTGACGACCAAGGTGTCTTTTTTGCTAATAGCCTCTAGAAAGGTCATCCGAGGTCATTTGAGGCTACAAACAGATTTTTGCCAATATGTAACTCTCGATTGGAAAGAGATACATAGAACACTGGGGATGGCCTCATTGTGTTTGTCTTGCCGAGACGCATCGACTGATATGCAAAATGACCTTTTCCGGTTAGGTCATGACCTTGACCTGAGGTCAAATTTTTAAGTTGACCTTTCAAGGTCAAATTATAGTTCATTCGACGCGTCTCGGCGAGAGGAACACGATTCTGGCAATAGAAATGTCGTGGCGTTTTTTAGTCAAAAGTTATTATCGAAAACACTTTTCGTAAAAACAGCTATTTTTGGAGTTTTTGCCCTCTGGAGGCTAAACCACTGACCTGAGGTCATTTTTGATAATGACCTTATCAAAAGAAGAGTTCAAAAGCTATCGATTGCTTTTCCAAGCGTTTTTCTAGCTATCATAGTTCCTGAGATAATGGCATGTTTTCTGAAAAATATAATGACAATTCGCAAATTTTGACCTTTGATGACCTCTGGTGACCCCAATATTGCTCAAAGATGAAAAATGACTAAAAAATGCTTTCAAACGTACGCATCGAGAGCTATCGACTGCTTTTTACCGCGTCTTTCTAGCCATCTTAGTTTTTGAGTTAGAGGTAGGTGGTAACATAGGTATCCCCCCCCCCCCACTAGGGCGAAGTTGGCTGAGACCGCCACTGGGGCGCGGGTTAAAGGTACAGCTTTACTTTCTACATAGCTTCTTTATTTATGGATTTAGACGCGGGGGGGGGGGAAGAAATGCTTTCGAGGGTATCAGTGGTTGGAGTTACTCCGGGCCCGACCCAGTTTATGCATAATCTCTTGAAGCTAGCCTAAAATGCCTAAATCAAATCATAGGCGGAGGAACTGGGAGGGCACCGGGGCACCGTGTCCGTGCCCCCCTTTGATTTTGGCATTTTAACATTAGCCCTATGGGCGTTGCATGGAAAGAATGGGACCAAAAGTCAGCAGTGCCCCCCCCCCCTTAATTGTGGGTGTTCCGCCGCTACTTAAAAACATAACCATCGCGATTCAAATATAAACCACAGAATGTTATAATTATTGCATCATATACCTATGCGAATCAGTATATAATGGTATGCTATTCCGAAGTTGTAACAAGTCACTGACGAGTTTCAAAAGCAGAAAACATTATTGATATTCCTCCTCTTTTGCCACATGAAATAGACCGTACAAAAATCCCACCTCATCCAATATCACACCCATCGGCCCCAACATTGACCTGCCGTCGCTGCACCGCACCGGTTCATTTAGTTGCACGCTGCCCGTTGTCTGACCCACCGGCTCTCACACGCGCGCGCCCCGGTCAACCGTAACCCGCACCGCTCAGTGCATCCCATCCAGCCCAGCGCCGCCCGCGCAGCACCGACCGGGGTCGTCCAGCAGCAGTCGGCTGGCTCGGCCGTCCCAAGTAGGCCGAGTACAACTCTCTCTCGGCGCGGCGGTCCAACAGGCCGGCTGACACCGGTCTCAGTTTGGTTTGTGGTGGCACCGGGCCATCTGGGACCCTGAGCAGTGACGCTGGTGTAATAGTGTAGAGCTGGTGACCGAGAGGAAGGGTTGGTGTCGGTGGTGTTTTGTGAGAGTTGGTGATTGTAAGGATTGTAAGAAGCGGAGTTTTGAGCAGTATCAACCGTCTCCTGTGACATCAGGTAAATTGGATGAATATCTAACTTGCATCTATATAAAATTGCGTAAACAGACAGGGCAGTTAGATACAATGATTAAGAAATACCATTTCTTTAATGCGAGCTTCTCCCATTTAGTCGAATGTTTGGCAGGAATTAGACCTGAGGTGTTGAATGAAATGCATGAATTTTGCGACTACCTGAGGGGAAATCTTCAGCACTTCTTGTTTCTTTTAGGAAGAAAATGAGTTCGAGTCCAAAACGTTCAGCGTTTTTGTCTTATTGCATTTTGTCGACCTGGCACCGACTGTCACAATTAGTGCGACATTGCATTGTCATAACCCGTGGAGTCGCGCAGCTCTATAGCTTCGCCTACCGGCTCTCCAATTTCAATCTAATCCGTTAGGCTCAGTGCAGATTCCTTTCACTTCCTGTCATATGTGCACGCCTGGCCAGGGCGGTAGAAGCGACTCCGTGTCACGTGTGCAGCGGCGCGTCGGACCGAGGTCGGGTGCGTGGTTATCGGCGATCAGCGCCGATTCCGTTTCCGCCCCAGCACCGTGTTTGACTGCGCAAATTTACCGTTTATTTCAGACAGCCTCGTAAGAACATAACCAATCTTTCGGTCTGCCCAGTTGAACATCTCCAAAGCAAGGAACTGAAAATAACGCGAAGAATGCTAACACTTTTGACAAAATATTATCTTTTAGACGTTTGCACCTATGTAAATAGATCGGCGAAGCTCATATAAACGTCAAACATAAAGCGTTTTGATAACAAAGATAAAAAATGTGTGCCCGTGAAATCAAAATAAGCATTTGTAATTTCCTTTTAGGTAAATTGAACTTATCACTAATTGCGGTCACAGGAGTACGGCTTCGGAAATCTTTATACCCACGATCTTAGGCAAAGTACCTACGTACCGTACTATGCTATACATAACACGGCTAGGATGTCTCAAGGGACTGTGCGTGTCGTCTGTTTCACGTCTTACCGCGTCAACTCAGTGACAACCAGCGGACCTGAACCGTATGCGTATTCGCGCCGTCAATAACATTGGAGTTCAGCGTACCTTCTCGGACAACTGCGCCGTATTCGTACGCATGACCGTCTGGCCGCAGACCGGAATTGTAACACAAACTACATGTCGATTTAGTTCGGTATGAGTCAGCTCTCGTGACCGAGATCCCTCGGCAGAGACCGGACATCCTCCGGTCGCTGTGTCGCGTGGTTTTGTCAAGTCATTTCCTCGACAGCAGTGTGGACTTACTAGTCATCGCGCTAAAAAAAAGGAAAAATAGATGCAAATTCGAAGCTCAGTTCGAGATATAAACTAACACCCAGCCCAGGTAAATTGTTCAGCCAATCGAGGCGGTACGGTGAATAGAGGTTAGGGGAGATGGCGCTCAAACGGGCCGTTCAAGGCTATAGGTACATAATACATATGCTGTCACCCCGTAGCCCGTCCAGCCGAGCAGAGCTTGTTGCTTGTTGAGGACATTTCAGAATAGCACGCTCATTTGAATCTACTACCAACATCTACCTGCCGCTGACCCAGCTATTTCCCCGTTTATGTCTGTCTGAAGGATGCGGTTCTACCTGGCTCTTCTGGCGGCGGCGGCGGCGCTGGCGGCGGGCCGCATCGCCGACCCACCCAGCTACCGGCAGCTGCTCAGGAAGCTGGCCAGCAGTCCGGACATGCAACAGTACATGCGGGACGACCCGCGCTCAGCTGGCCAGCTGGACGTCGCACTGGATAACGATATGGACAAAACCACGGTGAGAAACGCCGATACGGGCGGATGGACAAAACCACGGTGGCCGTGGGAACTGGGAACCGCCAAGACGAACGGTTGGTGTGGACAAAACCACGGTGAGAATTGTCGATGTCTGTAGACATAATGGAGAAAACCACGATGGGACTTATGAGTCTCGATGATAAGGCCAACAATTGTTGGAACGGATTATCCAGACGGAACTAAATAATTCATACACTGACAGGTGAATAGTCCTGATTAGCGGATTTTATGATGATTGTCTCCAGTGAATAAGTTTGAAACCCATACATTTCTACGATTCACTTTCTTTCAGTTTGCTGTAGCAGCTTTTTCGGCAACTTTTTACCGTTTTATTACCTTTCTTATAATTTATTTTGCAGATATAGGTAGGATACGTGCATTTTGAATCATCTACCCAGCTGCGCTATATCATGCAGTAATCATGCTTTGCGATCTCTACTCAAAACAAAATCCGTTTGTAATGCAAGCTTCTTTACTCATCTCTATCTTTGGTTACTGATTACATAACACCGTCTTATTGGGACGAGCCTAATGTCCCAGACTCGACCGTGACCAGACACCTGCCGAGTTTCGCTGAGAACTGACACCTGCAGTGATATGGCCCGAGGGGCGCGACACGACGTAGGTATTTGTAAAGACTCGCGAGGGTGTGACATGGGTGTGTGGGTCACATGTCCCGGGGGCGGATACAAGGGGGGCTGGCCGGGGGTTCAGGGTACTGGGACAGGAGGCCGAGGAAGGGGCCGAGGAGTGGGGGGGGGGGGGGCGGACTGGGCGACTTATGATGGTCGCTGGTCACTGGTTAGGGAGTCGGGGCGGGGGTGGGGGAAGGGATAGCTCGCCTCGCCAGGGAGAGGGGTGGGGCTGCGTATGATGACGAGACGTTTGTCAAAGGACGTTTGGGGGCTGGGTAGGGCGTGAGCAGGGCGTAATGATAAGGGAAGGACGGGTGACCGGAGACGCGTGACCGAAGACGGGTGACCGGAGACGCGTGACCGAAGACGGGAAGATGAGGATTACGCAGCAGGGTGACCGGGGGGGGGGGGGGGGGCGGAGGGTCAACTAAACCTGCTTCGCTAGTGCTGACCAAGACAACTCGGACTGATTACTACATTGTGACACAGAGCTGACAGCCTCACAATGCTGACTCGTAATGGTAAACTGATGCTCTCTCAAGAACGCGGGGACATGCATAGTACGCGACGACGGTGTCCCAAATCCAGGGAGGTATTAGGGTAAGAAGACATATCGGCAGTCGGCACCTTACCAGCGAGGTGACCATTGACCCGCTGGTGTGACCGATCGATGTTGGACAGATATTGGTGCTTATTGGACATCAGACTGGTGACGAAGTGATTCCAAAACCACGACTAGCTTACGCTGACGACAGGTGGCTAAGACAAACTGAGAGGTAGGTTGAGGCTAACGAATCAGACGCTGTTTGACGCCACGGACGAACCAGACGCATTCTTGACCAACAACTCCGACACAAGATGCAGCTCGACCTTTGGCACAGCCAAGATTCTGGCATGCCCACCTGACGTGCTGACGTCACCTCCCTCGTTCTGACGTCACCGCTCTGCCGACATCAGCTGGAGCTGATCCGTGAGAACGGCTACGTGGCCGAGCAGCATGACGTCACCACGGCCGACGGATACATCCTGTCTCTGCACCGGATCCCGTACGGACGGGACGGACCCGGCGAGGGACCCCGTACGCCCGTCCATCTCCAGCACGGCTTGCTCTCCGCCAGCTCCGACTGGATCATGCAGCCTCCCGAGAGGGCGCTGGGTATGGTCATATAGATGTCGCTGCAAACGTGATACTGGATGGCTCGTGTCGCTCCTGAGGGGTTTGCTGTGTGAAGCTTTATGGGCTGTTTTGTGACTGTGCTGTTGCTCGCATGATGTTACACCGACTGCCTGAGGTAGGCTGCTTAGTGATGTGTACGAGAGACTTATTGAGGGAAACATCTGGAGGTTGTAATAGCTTATGATCAGAGTCACAAGCATAGCCCATCTCCACTGGAGACTCTCCAGGCACTAGGTAGTGCCGTGCCAAGGTTGGAGAAGGGCCACTGCCAGTGGCCACAGAGGTCGCTACCTCTTACCATATTCAGATTGGAGAACTGCTGACAAGCGCGGTGTGGACTTTAGGTACTGCTTGTCTTTCTATCACATAAGTCAAGTCAGCTAAAAGCCTATTCAATGCAACACTGCATTGCACGAGTTACTTATTGCATCGGAATTTTTAACGGTCATCGTGCAACTGTCCAAAGCCCGGTCGCTTGACCTGACCGTCAATGATCAGCTCACTTGGTCGGTTGGAGCAAATGTCCCATAGTAAACCTAAAAAAAAGGGAAATACGGTTGCCTACCTGCGCTATGGATGCATCTCATCGCTCGGTAAGGTCTAACCAACTGCTGCAACTGAATTGACTTGGAAAAAAACTACGATGAACTTAAGGATAATTTTTTTTTCGGCGAACTTTCCTTTTTTCATTAGGTCCCGTTTTAGCCCCAGACAAAGCGTTCCTGACCTCTCAGTTATGTGCCCAATGGGAAAAAGCTTTCGTCTTTGTCACCAGCCAGCAGCGGTGCGTGCCTTTGGTTTTTGTTGTTTGAAATACCGTCTATCGTTTTTGTCGTGTGTGCTTGTGCAACCAAAGGGTCTTGTTACCGTTCATCGGTGTCTCGTGCCAGCCGTGAGTCATAGCCCGCGCCCCGTAGGGGGGGGGGCCGAAACGGCCCCCCCCTGTCCTTTTCGGTCGATATCTCCCAAACCGCTTCAGATATCGCCACCAAACTTTCAGGACCCCTCCGGGCATCAATTTTACACATTGTGACCAAAAATTTTTCCAGAGGCTATGATAGGTTGGCCACAAATGACGTCAGAATGACGTCATGTTCTGTCATTTTCGACCGAAAAAAGACCTTCGCGAGAAGACCTGTCAGGCCTACAGCTTTGAAGATACAGAAAAATGATCAAGACATAAAAGGTGTAGAATTGACAGGGCTACAAAACTGCTATCTCGGATTTTTGAAATTTTTGAGTTTTGAACCCCAAAAATCAAAAAAACATTTTTTTTGGATATATTAGCCAAAAAATCCAAAAAGTTTTTTGAGTTTCAAAAAAACCGGAATATATGTGATAGTACCTATCGTCTTCTATCTACATACCGAATTTCAGATCGATACCTCGTTTTTTGGCCAAGTTATAGCGAAAAAACTGTTCAAAATTGATGACGTCAAATTTTCAAACTCAATTTTTGGCAGTTCTAGACCTCGTAGAGCAAAACAAAGACCACCATTAGACTCCCCGTGACGAGCTGCATCGAATCGATACCCATTTTATGCAAAAATATCAAATTTGAAATTTGACCTTATTTGACCTGACCTTGACCTGACCTTCACCAAAACGTGACCTAGGCTGGCCCCAAAGGCTGCCTAACCCACATAATCGCATTTGTCATGTAAAATGGACCATAAATCATGTATCACACGACACTTTCATATTGTGACCCCGGTGACCTGACCTCGCTGTGACCTGACCTGGTATCAGTGACCTCAGATAGCAAAGTATGTGTTTGACGAACAATGTACCATCGATGGTTTTCAATAAATTACCAATTAACTCGATTTCACAACACATTTCTTGAAATGCCTGTGAACGGTGAAAATCTGACCTTTGACCTGACCTGTGACGTCATCGGTTTGACCTAGGTCAATGAAATTTGGTCACAAGGTAGTTCCCGGGTGGGGCTATCGAACGCCGTTTGAATTTTGAAAATCGGCCGGTAACTTTCCGAGATCTTAGGGGGGGGGCCGAAACGGCCCCCCCCCTACGGGTGGTAGGGTCCGCCGGTAGCCCTACGGGGCGCGGGATAGCCGCCAATTTCGAGGCGCTAGCTGACTGCTGCATATTTGGTGCTGTAGCTGAGTAAGCGCTGAATTCCCAAAACAGACATCTTACCTGACACTGATTAGTGACACGAACCGTATACCTGATTGACTTGACTGACCACTACTGACCAGTGACCAGTGATCTATTTCTGAGTGGTATACATGGTAGTTGGTTTATAGATAATATGTATGAATATAGCTTTTCCGTGAAATAATGACCGACTCATCACATGACTGGCCTTTTAGGTACTCGACTTTTCTCTGACCTTTGACCTAATGCTGACCTCTTATTTATGACTGGGGTCGGGTTCGAGACCAATCGCTTATTTGTGACCAATATCTAACCTCTGAAATCACCACCTGAACTGACTTCAGACTTTTGACTGATGCCTGTCCTCTGACCAATCCCATTTCCAAGTTAGGGCTTTCACTGACCTTTCAGATGACCTATGACCTCTGAACGACCTTTGTTCTCTGCCTGTCCTCTCTTTAACCCGCGCCCTGCTGGGGGTCCTGGATTTCCACGCCCTGCTGGGGGGGGGGTGTGTTTGAACACCCCCCCCCTTGTAACTCGGCTCCTGGGCCACGTAGCGATACGCGGAAGGCGGCGTTCGAAAGAGCGTAAAAAATAATGACGAAATTACTTCGGTCAATTTTTTGGTCAGGTCAAAGGTCAGGTCACCAGAGGTCATTGAAGGCAAAATTTCGCCGATTTCCAGGTCGAATGTCGAAAACTTCCAAGAAGCCAACGCATAACTCGGGAACCGATAGAGCTACAGCGCCGCGGAAAAGCGCATTCGATAGCCCTTTTAACGCCCTTTCTGAGTAATTCTCTCAGATTTGACCTAACGTCAACGGTTTTGCCTGCAGGGGGCAAAAACTGCAAAAATAGCCGATTTTTTCGAAAACAGTTTTTCTGCAATAACTTTTGACCCAAGCCTTGTACGAGCTTATTTTTACCAGCATCGTGTTCCTCTCGTCAAGACACATCGAATGAACTATAACTTGACCTTGAAAGGTCAACTTGAAAATTTGACCTCAGGTCAAGGTCATGACCTGACCGGGAAGGGTCATGTTGCATATCAGTCGATCCGTATCGTCGAGCTGAACACATCTAAGGCGTTTTCATCGCTCTAGCATGCCTCTATCAAAAGTTGTTTGCGAAAAACTGTTAGATACCATTCGTGACCTAAGATGACCTCAGGGCATAAACAAGGGTCACGGACACCATTTTCAAGTTCAGTGTGTCTAAACCACTTGTAATTCGGTGTTTGGGAGTGTTTATAATGTCTTTCCTCCAAAAGAGGCGCATTTCAATTTTCTCCCATTGACTTATAATGGGGAGGTCGCAAAATTGACCTGACCTTAGGTCATCGATATCAAAATTCTGAGATATACATTTTGTACATGCTATTGCTCTTAGCAATCGCTGAAAGTTTCAAAGCGATCGGTCACTCGGTGTAGCTATGACAGACATTGAAAGTTTTTATGAGGTGAGGTCACTTCAAGTGACCTGGTGACCTGACCTTGAATGACCTTGGTCTGAAATTTTCACAACATGTGTAGAATTGATGTATGATAAGGTGTACCAAAAACGGCGGCGCTCCGCGCCGCCGTTTTTGAGATATTCGCGAAAAACCACAAGGGGGGTGTTCAAACACCCCCCCCCCAGGTGGGCGCGGGTTAACTTCTGACCTGTCACTGACTTCTGGCTGACCTCTAACCGACTTCTGACTGACCTCTGATCAGTTACTGACCGCTGAGTGTCTTTTGACCTATTGGCCTCTGACTGACCTCTTATTTGTTACCAATCTCTGATTACTGACCTCTGGCCATTACTGACCAATGACCATTGATATCTAACTGCTTAAGACGAGCAAATGACCTTTATCATCTCGCTGACCTTTGGCTGAATCTCTGACATGTGTTTGACCTGTGACCTATCACTGACCTGACTGACCTCTGAACGCTCACTGACCCGTGACCCGTGACCTCTGACTCCGACCAGCTGGACATGGCCCGCTCTCGGGGCTACGCTGCCGAGGAGCACATAGTGACTACTGCGGACGGATACCTCCTAGGAGTTCACCGCCTTCCGGGCCGAGGAGCCCCCGTTCTCCTCCAGCACGGCCTGATGGACAGCTCGGCCGCCTGGCTGCTGAACCCGCACCGACCGCTAGGTGACGTCACTGGAGCAATTGTAATGACATCACTGGATTGAACAGTGGCTATCAGTGATAACCTAACCTAACAAGAGATACAACATGGTGGCTAATAGTGGCGATCCTGGTGGTGGCGATTGGCGAAGAAGTTGACGCTGTTGCACTTGGTCTAGGGTGACTGCCCTGGCTTGTGGCTTCAGCGTTCGGTCCCTTATACCGAGACGTGCATGATAATGGCTTTGATTGGACTAACGCATAATGTCCCGCTTTCCGCTAAAATAACGTTGAATGAAAAGGCAATGGACGTGCAATCTATAGAGGAACTTCACTATTCAGACTTGCTTAGAATGCCCTTTTGTGTGGGCAGATGCAATTCTCTTTTTCCGATGGCTGTGCTGATTAGATAGAAAATTCAGGCTATTCAAATAGTACCTACCCATTGATTGAAATGGAAAATTTAACTTTAATGCTAAACTCTTTCCTTTCTTTCTTCATAGCCTGCATAAGGAATGGCTTGCAAAATGCAATAAACTAAAAAGTAAACATTTGCTCATCGATTGCAAGGTGAGCTGACGGCTGCAATGTTTTTTTCTGACCTGCAGCGTACATGCTGGCGGACCGCGGCTACGACGTGTGGCTGGGAAACGCCCGCGGTAACACGTACTCGCGGGCGCACGTCAACATTACTGCCGACGACCCCGAGTTCTGGAAATTCACGTACGCTGCGCGGGAAGGACGTCTTTATTCACTTACTCAACTGTAGTTGGTGTTGTCTTTCTTGTGCCTTGTGGGATTGTTGTGGTAGTGTTTTTATTGAAGCGTTGTAAAGTTAGCAATAATTGTAACGGTAAAGTGTGGGTGAACAACACTGAAAACTAAAATGATTCCGGGGGTGTGATATTAGGAGAATGGTCTAAAACGAAACCCCAATTATTCCCGTAATATACTTCAAGTAGCACCTTTTTGGCCTTAGATACCCCCAATATCCCAACATTATTACCCTAATATGCCTGTTGGATGGCTAAGTGGAATCAAAATGATTATCTGGTTATGCCTCCATTATTCTTACGAAATGCCTAGTGTATTCCCCCTGAATCTCCTCTATGCCCCTTTGATGCCCCCTAGCATAGTTCGGATGCTCCGTCTGCTTCGTTCCGCAGTGGCGGATCAAGGGATGGGCTCGCGGGGTCATGCTATTCCTCGTGAGATCCCCATGAGATACCTAGCGCACTGATTTCTTTACCCACACAAAGGTAAGAGACGCCATTTATGTAACCACCTTCGCCCTTCCTCTGAATTTCCTGGATCCGCCCATGCCATCGACGCTCAGCCACACCAACAGCAACCACGATACGCTTGTGTGTATAAGAAAAACGTACTGTATTGATTGGAAAGACAACTGCCCAGTGGCGCGGGAACTTCTTCCAGAATGGGGGGGCTGAACCATAATAGAGATCAACCTAGGGTACCCCCAAATCTAGTTTTCTCACCGTTTTTAGGCCACTTATTTTTCAGACCATTGGCCTTTTCAACGAAAAAAACGAAAATATTTGCAAAAAAGTGTGGTATTCCGTCTCAGCTGAGTGAAGAAACTACCGTTTTGGCAACGTTTTGGAATGAAGGTTTTAATCTGCCAAATGAGTTGCCGAGCCAGTGAAAGAGGTGGATTTTTCACTTTTATGCTTTCTTCCTTTGTGAACCACAACCCCTAATTTGGGGAGGACAAGCTGCCCAACGGTTCCTGCTCTCATGAAAAGTTGTGGGGCACCGCCCCCACGGCCACAGAGTAGTGGGGGCAAGCTTCCCCCACTGCCCTCTCCCCCGGTTCCCGCGCCTATGTATGAATCTATGAAATTATGTTGGTAGATTTCCTATTTCGATTCCTCCAGCTGGGGGGGCTCAAATACATTACGAGCCCCCCCAGCCGAAAAGTTGGAGGGGCTCAGCCCCCCCTAGCCCCCCCGGTTCCCGCGCCACTGCAACTGCCTCTGCATTCATTTCAAAATCACAGCTTCCTAGTTGCCAAGAGACATTCAATTTGTATGTACATACTATCCATATTAAACATACGTCACGCACACGCCTCATACCATAACAAACAAATAACAAATGCCATATCACATGTTGAGATCCAGGCTGTAAAAAAACACATGACACACGAGAAGCGCCGCTGGCTCTTCTACGATGACCGTTGTTTTGCGACTCTTACAAAGGAGTCGCAAAACAACCGGTGCCCCTTCAAATGGCGTGGTTTTTCCCACCTTTGCTACACAACGAAAGTTGAGCGTGTGGCTCCTACGAGTTCCCCCTCCCTGACCTCAAGAAAGTCCGACAACGTAGCCCAGGGGCTGCCACAGGATGTCAACAGGCCCGCCCATGCCGCTTGTGACCCCTTTCCCTGTGGGGCGGGCCATCACGTCCGTCTCCATCATCTCCGTCCATCACTCCGTCTCCACTCCGCCCCTGGGCTTACCTCACTGCGCGGGCACACTATGCTGTCAGCACCGACAGATTTTTCAGCGCGTCCGCCGTCGCTGTTGACTCTGCCGGCAGCCCCATGATGTTGTGGACGATGAACCACATCGTGGAGCGCGATGCACGGGACCCTTTCTGGTTGAAGACGTAGTAGGCGACCCCGAAGAGAAGGAGTGCCTCTTCAAGGCACTGGGCGCTGGCCACCACTGTTTCTTCGACCACGATGTCGAACTCGTCTCCCGCTCGTGTATCAGGGGACGTGTCATCGTCGCCGCTGGCGCCTCCATGACGACCGTTCCCTCCTCACCCAGAAGGCGCAGCAGTACCAACGCCGCGTCCTCTGTGGATCAGGCAAGGAGGACGACGGACATATCACTTACTCATTTGAGAATATTTTTTATTCACACTGACGGGTCCAGGGATGCTCACACATACTCAAGAGTATGAGGCAATCCCCCCCCCCCAATGCATTTTGTATAAGATTGGTTGAACAGGTTCGCTTATACACGATATGTAAGAAGTTAACATGTATCAGAACAACGATGTTCAACTGTTGGGTACCTACCTATTTAAACAAATATAATGTTGTATAGTAATGATCTCATTTAGACATCAGAAGCACAAGTACACGCAACCTTAGAAGAACACTACATATGAAAAATCAAGGGCCTAAGTCAATCCAAGCATTTCATCGTCATATGAGTTCCTGCTAAGGATGGTACTCACCCTCAATAAGGCTCAATTCCAGCCTAAAAATGGCACCACTCGCAACCACACAGCACCCAACACCGCTCTTCACTGATCACTGGAAATGACGGAGAAAAATGGCGGACCTTTGGCGCGTTCCTGATGCCTCCAACGAAGAATCATTGAGGAATACTATGGTTCTACTCGGGTGATATCAAGAGTATTTTGAAAGAATCAGGCAAAGGAAGCATAACAGAAGAATATGAAAGCATCTCAAGGGAATATGAGCCTCCCTGTGATTCCGGCAAGATACCCTCTGGGCAATAAAAGGGTATATTGCAAGAATAGATAGAGAATCATAAAGGCATAACTATCAGCGACTGGGGTATCAACAGCATCTTATACGCACGGAATCATGCAGAATCATTTGGGGTATCAATGGCATAATATGGTTCTCACAGGGTGATATCAAGAGCTTATTAAGAGAATCAATAATTCATGGAGGTCGAGGGAATATCATGGGAATATGAAGCCAACTGCGATTCCATGAATATACCCCATAGGTATAATGAAGAGATCAAAAGGGAATAATTGGGGTATAGACTTCAATGATCAGGGCATCAGGAGATTCATTTTGGTTTTCAGTGAATGCCAAACATTATACTCCATCGGCCATCGTTTTAGAGCGAGGTGTAATTGTGGAATGATTGTGGTCGATCTAGACTGTGAATTTCGTAAAGATGGAAGCGAATAAATTGGCAAGTTTTCTGAGGTCGCCATAAAGTAAAGTGTGCGGTATTTCCAACATCCGAGGGTACGTAGATGTCTCGACAAATTGAGCCTTTACCGACACTGGTGTGTGTTTCAGGTGGGACCAGATGGGTCAGTACGACTCCCCTGCCATGATTGACTACATCCTGGAGACGACCGGTCAGCAGCAGATCTTCTGGGTAGGCCACTCCATGGGTGAGTCGCCTATCTAGTCGGCGGAGTCCGAAACCCAGCCTCCCATCGCCAGTCACTCAGTCTCGAGAGCTCTGTTTTGTATTTTTGGAACGATCTAATGGCTTTTGGGGTTTATCGTAAACTGGATAAGTAATGCAAATACATATAGTGAACACTTCACCCGATTGCAGTCTTATCAAACTTGTCGGTGCTTCACTTTTGAAGCATACGAGCATCCTTCCGATGACGCATATCCTAAGATAAAATGAATGCTATTATATCCTGCACGACGGTAGTTTCACTTTTGAAATCAGTACCCAGTGACGACATATTCTGGGTGGCAATCATCCGATTCAATATCTACAGGGTGTTTCATAAAGAATGTCAATTTTAAATTTGCCATATTAGTCATATAAAACAATATATTTGCATAATTTTCAGATTCACATACACCAGAAGACTTGGACATTTGATGTCTGTTCACTTTTCTCTATCTAGACAAACGGTTCCACGACAGCCCCGTGAAGATTAATGCACTATCGGGCCCGTCCACGGATATGGCGCACGGCTCGGAGCACTTCTTCGCAGTCCATGGGGGAGTCAACGAAGTCTTGCTCTAAGTCTAAAGCGAACCCTAAAGCGAAGGGTTAACTCTAAGGTGAAGCCGAAACTTTCTCATAAATTTGGAGATATTCTTGAGGCTTCCGAGCTGTAACACTATCCACGCCTTCTGTTCTTTCGAAAATGGCGTATTAATCATTTGAGCACGGCGAGCCGCGAGGTGAACCCGACATATCCCGTTCTGAAAATGGAATGACGGGAATGACAACAACTTTGGCATTGAAAGCTATTTATATAAAATGTCCATCAATTTCCAACAATGCTTGAAAGTTTGCACGTGCTAGACACATTTTTTCTTTTTGAACTCCCAGTTTAAAATTGACATTCATTATGAAACACCCTGTAGACAGACTTGACAGAACCAAGCTCGACGTTTGACGTCTCTCTCTCTCTCTCTCTCTCTCTCTCTCTCTCTCTCTCTCTCTCTCTCTCTCTCTCTCTCTCTCTCTCTCTCTCTCTCTCTCTCTCTCTCTCTCTCTCTCTCTCTCTCTCTCTCTCTCTCTCTCTCTCTCTCTCTCTCTCTCTCTCGTCTCTCTCTCTCTCTCCTCTCTCTCTCTCTCTCCTCTCTCTCTCTCTCTCTCTCTCTCTCTCTCTCTCTCTCTCTCTCTCTCTCTCTCTCTCCTCCCAGGAACGACCATGTTCTGGGTGATGATGAACGACCATCCCGAGTACAACGACAAGGTGGCGCTGATGCAGGGTCTGGGCCCGGTGGCCCGTGTCGACCACATGCACTCGGTCATCAGGATCTTCGCGCCGTACGCCAACGAAGTCGAGGTAGGCCAGAAAGAGGATGAGTGTTCCTGACCCTCTTCGTTAATTGTTAGAATGGTCGTTAAAAAGTTCCTGACCCCGGTCGTTTATTGTTAGAGCTGGTCTTCGGTCACCAGTGATAGATCACTGTCAAAAGATCACCAGTATGACTAGTCAGTATTACGACTGGTTGGTTTGGTTGTGCCAGGTCGCATACTGTGTTTGTAATTGTAATAGATAGAACCTTGATCGCTTTACTTGGAGCCCATAGATGTGGTTGCAACTGCGTGGTATTTTCCTATTCGTGTCAGCTGATGCATAGCACAGATTCACTGCGTGTGATAAATACTGCGGCAGTGTTCTAGCAAAGTTATGTAACTTGTGGCCTAGTTCACGAGCCTTAGGTGTGTTATTATTTTTTATTTTGCATTCTTTCGGTCACGAAATTATGCATGCGGCACCACAATTAGCCATCACAAGTTGATTTTACGTGACTGGCACTTAGCCGCCCAGTTTTTTCTTTCACAGGTCCGTGTGGTTGGTGGAACACTGACGTGTTTTGCCACTTTGCCTACCATTGTGATAACCTGCTTTCCTCTGCGCATCAATAGCCAGACGGCGCTTTATCCTCCTTCTACCACCCGAGACCCAACTTTCCTCCCTTCCCGACCACGGCTCGACATGTGTGCATCGTTTTCAGCTACTCTTCAAGTGGTTCGGAGAGAACGAATTTCTGCCGGCGGGTAGTCACTGGATGCGGATTGTGCAGAAATATTTCTGTGATCGCGATCACGTGGAGGAGGAGTTATGTCGTAACGCCCTGTTCGCCATCGCTGGCTACGACTCGAAACAGTTCAACTTAGTGAGTGAGGTCGCATCATATGTCGGCATGCGGTGCAATGACTGCTCTATTCCTGCTGTCGGCATACGATCTATCGGCATGAGACGCGAACTTTTATGATACGCACTAACCAGACGTTTATAGATGCATGAAAGCTGAGCGCTCGTTCTTCCAACAATGGAGGCTCTCTGCTTCAGACGACGCAACAATGATCTGCACGCGGAAAAAGACTGCAGACAGTGCTTGCAATGTTAATGCAACATGGATCCTCGATTGCAGAATTTTGAGGAAATGCATGACTAAAAAACTAACGGAGTTGCTAGAGTAGTCTGCTGTACAAATACTTTCAGCGCTCGATTTAGCAACATCGAACGTTATTCGTCATTTAGCATGCTTTTTCATCAAGCTATCAAGTTATCTATCACGCCTGCTTTATGGTTGCAACGCCTGCTCAAAGAAATGAATAAGTGATTTTTGCCCGCCCCCAAAGAAGAAATAGAGCGCGATAGATAAATAAGCTAAAACACAATTGGACCATTCTACATAGTTTGGGAGGCGAGAATTTCAAATCAAAACACATTGACCATGATACGACGAATGCATGCACCGGTTTGTCCAGCGTCTCCCATACAAAGCGCACATATTGGGATGCCACATAGACACGATTGCTTCACATTGCATTGTGCTGTCAGGTTTGAATCATCATTTAGGTACATGCACTTTTGTCACTTTTTGTAGGAAGCCTACCCTCACCTTTTTTACAGTACATGCACCAGTTCCCAGACTGCCGATCCCTACATTCCTCGCACCCACGTGTCACATCCAGTGTGACGGCATGCCCTATACGGTGTAGCTATACAGGCGTTCCCGACTGCAAGGTAGACTGTACCGCAATGCACGGGTTGTCGTGTAGGCTGCGCCGACTGCCGCGGCGTGCAGCAGCGTTGTTGGACTGCGGTCTGCGACCCCATGGTGCGTGGGCGGTCAGGGTGCGGTGAATATGGCGCGTAACCTGTGGGTTTTGCGAAGTCTAATTTTTCCTGATGACGTTCGATGTGACAGGCAAGCGCCGTGCTTGTTATTTCATTGGCCGGAATCTTATGCAAGTGGAGCATGAAATGTCATTCTAGTCGCATTACGAGCAATAGCAGCAAGCTTGTTGAACATCTATGTTTATAAATGCAGATGAGCATGGATAGGCGAATCCTGCATGGCGAGGCTAATCGACCAGAGGGTGTTATAAATGAGCATGACCGTAGTTAGAAGGACGACCTCAGGCTGTCTCTAAATGCTAACCTACTCACCATTTTCAGCTCCAGACTCATCACAGGACATTAGAAGAAGAAGAGAAAAGCAATCGCATCCTAACCGCATGCCTGCATGGCCCACTACCGTACCATTAACCAAAACACCGCATGTTAGTCGCCACGCTTAACTGCATGCCTGCTCACTGTAGCTACTCACCGCATGTGTCTTCAGGCCCTGGCCGAATTGATGGGCTTGAACGAGTTCTTGCCGAGCGATGAGCTGATGACCCTGCTGGCCGAGATGGTGTGCGAGCCCTGGGAGGCCACGTCCGAGATCTGTGACGAAATTCTCTTCCTGCTCTGTGGCTATGACCCGGAGCAGCTCAACCAGGTATTGCCGTGATGCAAAAATCACACGAGTGGAAGCAAACCTCCCGTATCAGAGCTGCTCTGACATTCTCGTGTCAGAGCCTATTATTTTCTTCGAAATTAATCATTTAAGGTGAAATCATTTACACACAAAAAGATGGTTACAGAAGCGCTTGCTGCCCTTTTAAAGTGTATATCAGTGCTCGAGACCATTATTCCGTTCTTTGCTCGGCAAGCGTCAAGCACATGACCCTTCTAACCATGTACTTATGAACTGGTTTCGATGTCATCGCTGCATAAAAGCATGCAATATTGTTCTATAGCAGCTTGCAATAGTTGTATGCCATTCGATTTTCTTTTTACGGAAACTTGACATATTCGATGGGTTTCTGCCTTTAAACGCTATCATGTTAATGATTTAAGTCAGAGTCAACAGTACTAGTTGATAATTATTTATAGTAGATTCGTAATTAACTAGTTAATTCTTTATTCGCTTTTTGCTTATGTCAGGGAACTCAGATTTGTTTTTCAATAGAAAAACACAATTCTAAAGAATAGTGTTTTAACTATTGACAACAAACCTTCGGTTATAAATAATAAACTCCAATATTTAATAATGTTCCAATACTGTTTCGAAGCATAAATCGTCTAATTTATCTGCAGACGGCGCTGCCGATCATCCTGGCCCACACGCCGGCCGGTGCCTCCACACGCTCCGTGATCCACTACGCCCAGGAGATCAACGCCGGTGAGTCATGAATCACGACGAAAACCGACGGGATAATAGGTCAATAAGTGACCATTGTGTGTTCAATCTATGCTGTTCATTCATCGCTTATGCAGCATCGAATATATCCCCGACTCGAACTTAAAATCATGTCCACAGACCACATTCATTGAATGATAGCATAACATTATGAAATTGCTATGGCAACAGAGGTTTATGGCACCTTTCCTCGCTAAAACCAGCAGCTGACGTTATGCCTAATGTTTTCAGAGAAGTTTTTGCACTTTGACTGGGGTAAGGAGGAGAACATTGCCCGCTACGGCCAGGCGACACCGCCAGAGTACGATCTCAGCTTCGTCACCTGTCCCGTGTCGCTCTTCTGGTCCGACAACGATCTGCTCGCCGACCCGGAGGTGAGACGGGCATTTTTGACGCTTGTTCCCCGCCCCCCATACCTGTCGTGTATCTGGTTTGTTATGCGGTGCGTTATTACTATGCATAGCACGTGTTATGCCGTCCATGATACAACCCCGACACCTCTTAGAAAAATTTACGTGACTTAATGTTGTTTATTTCGCTAAGATTCTTCAGTTATGCACTGCAGGAAAATATTTAGTACAGCACATCCATTTTATTCTTCTATGACAGGATGTGGCTTGGCTGGCTGAGGGTCTTCCCAACATCATTGAGAAGTACCGCGTCCCGCTGGCTGCCTTCAACCACCTGGACTACCTGTGGGCTATCGACGGCGACATCCTCGTCTACAACCACGTGATCGAAAACATCCAGAAGTTCGAGAACGCTCAGAAGCACTAGCTCTACTTCCATTAGTGGTTCCGACATCCCATTACGTGACAGTAACATCAAGCTTGACGAAAGGGCGTGCAGTATTTTGGCGAATGACATCAATAAAAGCTTAAGTTTGCCGATCCTGTGAAGGTCTCCGGCGACTTGAGAGTTTTGTTGTTAATCGTTTCGTTTTTTATCTGACTGTGGTTCCTTGGAAAAGGAACAGTCAGAATGTACCTGGCGTCATAATATTTCGAAAAGAAGCATCTATTCAGCTTAGAAACCACAATGTAAGTTGGATTTGCTCTCTGAAGCACTTGTTTGGTAATGACGGCAGTTCACCGCCGCGAATGCCTTGTGCCAGTAGCGTCAAGTGAACGCAAATATATTTATCTCGCGTCGTCGATGCCTTTGCAGCGCATGCTAGGCTTTGCTCAGGGGGATGAAGTTGCTCATAGGCATTGGCTCGGATGCATAAGCTCTCACTGAACTAAGTAAATGAGTTAGGTTGAGTCAGTAGGGATCTTGAAAGTAATCCCTACCGTTCCCTACCTTGAAATAAAGTGTTCTTTATAAGCTCGACACTGAAAAAGGTTTAGCTCCGTACCCTTCCACCCCTCACCCCCCGCTCCGACGAACAGCATCGACTCCGACGCGCCGCCGACGATCGGTCAGTCGACCGTCGTGGAGTCGCTAGCGACGCACCGGGACGCCCCCAGTTCGAGAGCACCATGCGGGGGTCAACCTCCGTCGAAGGTCGACAGCGGCAGGCAGCAGTCGCTGGCGAACAGACATGGACTCGGCTGTGACCGGCGCAGAGGAGGTTCCGGCGCCGGCTGAATGTGCTGCAGAGGGTGCAGTTGGGGGTGTGGGAGATGGCCTCCACCGGCGTCCTCCACCGCCCTTCGGTATCCACTACCGGCATTTTCTGCCAGAGGGCCAGTCGCCCCACATCTCTCGCCGTCGCCGCCACCACCTTCGGCCGCAGTCTGCGTGGCATGACAAGGTGACCTTTGACCCGAGCCTGTCGCCGACTTCGGCACCGGCCGTGTGCAAACCGAACAGCCGAACACCAGGTGGGACCAATGCTGACAGTTAACTGTACCGGTTGTTCGTAAAGGCGACATCCAGTGAGGTAGGAAACGGTATAAGTTGTCAGTCAAAACTTGGTGGAAGCGTCGAGAAGAGTGCCATCAAGTGGGAAATGATTCCTTCGTCAGGAAAAAGGGAGGGGAAGCGGATGCTCCGATGAGGGAAGCTGGACCATTGACCAGTGCCTAAGCGGTTAAGGTTACCTGAGGGCAACATTGCTGTGCAGTCTATCGACGAAAGGTTAGTGCCATGTAATCGTTACTCCTATTTTAGATCAGCGCTGTTGGTCAAGAGTTAAAACTACAACGTCCTCCTAACCAAGAGGCTCGAAATTTCAAAACAAAAAGACAAACCCACTTGCATTGCTATTCCCTTTTGCCTCTGCAATGCTTCTTTGACACTCGCTCCTTATTTGTTTCGAACAAAAAAAGTAATTAGTTTGCACCGACTGGTTCAGTGGCCGCGTTTTCTCATACTTCCGAACGGCGCGAGAACTAATTCGATTTGTATTTTGTGAACGGAGCATTGAGTGAGTGCCGACGTTCGTATGAAACTTATATTTGCATATTATACGTTAATTCCCTGGTAAATACGGGAAACTTGGGGCCAGCTGCTTGTTGATACCATTATAAAGTTAAGAATATGTATATTATACATACAATACAACTATTATTGCGCTTTTCCAGAGACGATACCCGACTCTGCCGTACGCGTCACGCATGACTCCGACTCCGATTCCGTCAGCTCCAGCTCCGACAGCGAGTGTGACTCTTCCGGTGATGACTCGGAGTCAACTAGCGCCAGCTGCTGCTCCAACTTCAGCTTCAGCTCTGGATACGGCGCTGCCCTCATACTGGAGTTAGAGACATCTTGCATAGCTCCTCGTCCCGCTAAAATCGTCCACGCCTCTCTCAACAGAGACGACTGGTGTGCAGCGTGCAGTCTCCTGATCCATGATGGGCGTGATCTGATGAATTAACATAAGTGTTGGTAGGTAATGATTTCAACTATCGACTATCGACTATCGACATAAGTGTTGGTAATGATTTCAACTATCGACATTGGGCGCACTGCGAACTAAACTTGAGTTACTATAAAGTAATGGTTTCAAATCGGCTACAGGGCACATATTTAGGTACAACAAATTTTATGTGCATACATCGTTCACGCACATACAGATGTGTCTTGCACGTTTGAAAAGAACATACTCGTAAAGTTAGAGTTCTTTTGGAATGCTGACGTCCAATTGAAAAGAAGCTATGCTATTAACGAATAATTTTATGATTGATCCGAAATAACCGCAGTCCGCACATGAACTTAATTTCAAATTCCAAGGTCACATGATAGCTAACATCTATAAAACTCCACTGGTCGGAAGATATAATCCACGAGCCGCTGCACCGGGAGGGGGGGGGGGGAGGAGGGGTCATAAAGAATTGCAGTCTGCAGACTCTTAACGTTTCGCATCTATCTCCGAAATTTGATAAGATATGGACTTGAAATTGGATATAAATTCAAATGAATATCCAGACCATGTATGGAAAAGTTTGATGGTTGCACCACTTGAGATGACATTACAGTAACGTCATAACGTTTTGTGGTTTCCCGATATGGAGCGCTTCGGATGTCACTGAGCATGAAACGTGACGGTTAATGAACATGGCAGCACTTGCTGTCATCCTGACACATCTAAGTACACTTTCAACTTAGTTCCTGACTGGTGATTAATCCTGTCCTGAAACTAGGTCCTGTAGCTAGGTCCTGAATACAAGATATACTCGTAGGTACTCGTACAGTGAGGAAACTAAGAAACGCCAGTCTATAAGAGAACTTTTGACACCACCGTGACGTTATTTCAAATAGCATCAGCACCAAAAACTTGACATAACTACGGCTACCTATACATTCAGGAATATGTGTGCGAAATTTCGCTTCTCGATCTCTTCGCGTTGCGACGATATCGTCGGAGAAGTAAGCGGGGCAACTAGTTGCCCCCCCCCCCTCCAGCGGCCGGCGGGTGGCGCGGAGGCCCAGTGGCCACCGGAATAATTGTTAGGGCTTAACAACGTTTTTATAATTAAGTGTGATACGCGAAAACCTATTGATAAGTGCTATAGTTGGCTATAAATATCCTTTTTAATGAGGAATGACGGTGTCTCACAACAAACCATAAGGACAACACAAAACACTGTTATTCCGTTTACATTTTTATTTACATTTGTTTCCTTATAGCAATTGTCTAAAATGTAAATGCATCCTGGTGAATGACTTTGTTTGGCAAGCGGAGTACAGTTACAATAGCTTCCCGTTACTTACGTACAGCCCACCGCTAAAGTAATGTAGGGTTTTACTTATCTCAGCGGTTGGCTTTGACTGGCGATTGTTTAATGCGGAGTGATCGAAAAGAAGATGTCAATAGCTAAAGTTGCAGCTGAAAGGGTGACGATACATATAAGCGACATTCAAAGTTTCATTGTAGTCTGGCTAATCGTTCCTAAGCTTCAGAAGCAGAACATACCCATGACTGAAACCCCACATTACTTCTGCTGTGGACTGTACATACATGCCTATTCCGGTGGGCGGCAATGCATTGGCGCGGATGCATCAGGGTGATCCTACATACATATAACACCGAATAAGAAATAGTGGGATTCATCAAGTTATCATTTTACTAGTATTGATCACTGTTGTCAAGTTATCAACCATACACTGAATCCCCGCTTGGGACCAAGTTGCAAATATTGCAGACCTGACGAGGTTTCTTTGCCCTCCCTGTCACAGAGAAGTTGTCACTCACACTCAACAGATAAGACCTGTTAGAGGTCTTGCGGCATCTGGCGGAGACAAAAAAAAAGTTCCCGCTTGTTTAACAATAATCTCGCATTTGATGGCTCATAGTCATATAATCGAAACAAATATTGTAATTTGTATGATGAAGATATCCCAGGAAGTGGACTTGAAATCAATCTTTGCAGCTCGCTCCCAGTTTTATCAATTTACTATTAGGTATACATTAATTATTTTCACGCTGACAATTTCCCCAACACAGTGACATTGAAAGGTTGAATCAAGTTTTACCTTGACTCTAGTACAAGGAACAAATGTTTTAAGGATCTGAATCTAATCTCACATTTGAAAGAAACGCAACGGTTAGGAAAACAGTGATTTATTTCATACTATCACGGAGCAATCCATTGTTTGTGTACAGCACCTCAGGGGCCAAATGAAAGGTAAAGTGGTAATGTAGCGCATGCGATATATCAAACAATGATATATCGCACCAGCATGGGGGGGGGGGTGGCAACCACCCCCCCATGTGCGTTCTAGGATGGCAAAATGGCATGTGCGGGCGAGGGTTAATGCGGAGTGATCGAAAAGAAGATGTCAATAGCTAAAGTTGCAGCTGCAAGGATGACGATACATATAAGCTACATTCAAAGTTTTATTGTAGTCTGGCTAATCGTTCCTAAGCTTCAGAAGCAGAACATACCCATGACTGAAACCCCACATTACTTCTGCTGTGGACTGTACAATACAGGCGCCACTAAATGCAAATCAAACTCGACATTTATCGTCATTATCTAAGTATATGTAGTAGTAGTGTGCTAAACAAATGTGCGTCACAGTTTTTATTTTGGCACCATTAGGCTCGACATGACCTGCTGCGTTGAATGACATGATTAACCCTCGCCCGCACATGGGGGGGGGGGGGGGTGGTTGCCACCCCCCCCAGGTAGTCTTTCTGCTCTGCACTCAACATTTTTAGAGCTAGAAGGCTGATTTTTCGTATAGCTGCTCCTCTATCCTTTCTTGATATCCACTGAAAATTTCAAGTTTCTGTGATTTTTGGTTTCGGAGATATGACCTTGTTTTTCAGGTCATGTCATGACCCAAATGGCCAATTCTCAACATCTTGCGTTTGCCATGGGCCTTATGAGCTTTTGACACCCTGATTTCGGCCTTTTTTGCCAGTCTTACCTCCTACCTATCATGGCACATGTTGTTTGACGATGTACAGGGGTCAAGGTCAGGGTCAAGGTCAACCTAGGTCACCTAAGATAATTGCGTTTTAGGCAAGCTGAATTTACTTATTGTGAAGTTTTTTGACTGCATTTTTGGTAAAAGCTTCTCAGATCATGATTTCATGTGATATGGACCCAAAAACAATCGGTGCACACATCAGTATACACACAGACACACACAGACATACAAACACATATAATTGACCTTGACCTAACTTGACCTGAAATGACCTCAGCAGCAAAATTCTGGTCGGGTAGTGTGACAAAGAGGTTCTAGCTGGCTTGGCACCAGAAAACAGCATCGTCATCGGTATTTGATAAGCAGCACACTTGATATCCAACGGTGACCCAAAACAGCAACATTTTTTAGTTTGACCTGACCTGGAAGGTCAATGACTGACCTGAGAAGGTAAAACTGGGTATCATTGGATTCGTCTCTTCCCAAAGAATCTTTTTGGTCTCTACTGCTAAGCTCTATCTCCAACAGGAACGAAATGGCGCGGGGGGGGGGTGGCAACCACCCCCCCCCCCATGTGCGTTCTAGGATGGGAAAATGGCATGTGCGGGCGAGGGTTAACCCGGTCGGGCCCAGGGGTACCTAATCCCAACCATCGCAGCCGGCGGCGGGGGAGGGCGTTTTTCGCCCCCTGTATAACTCCGCAAATAAGGAAGCTACGGAATGCGTTGGTGACAAGCTGCCAAACCTCCAGGACCATTTTTGGTAGAGTTATTTGCGGAAAACTAAAACCCAGTTCGGGGTATTTGACCTGACCTCTGACCTCAGGTCACCAAAACCGTCACTTAAAGGTAGTGTGCCAGCTTTCTTGGACCGTATGGAGTTAATGGCCCAGATAAGGAGAACAGGATTTTTAGAACTTATCCATACCTTCAAAACTCATGGAAACGTTTTAAATTCTTCAAATTTTGAGTACCCCAGTGCGAAATTCGCCCCGACGGGTTGTCGGTCGTACCCCAATCACATTTCACACCACTATGAACAATAAATGCACACACTGAAATCGCTATTACCGATATGCTCATCCAATCAAGTTTCGATAAACCCATTCATCATCACCTCCTGCGGTTTCGAACACGCCTGTTAGGTGGTGCGGTAGACCACGCCCAAAGCCAGGGCCCCGGTAACGTGAGGTAGCCGAGTCAGGGCAGCGTGCGCTGACCCAAGCCGGAGCCGCGCGTCCTCCCGGTGTCATGTGATAGCCCGGGGCTGCCCGCGGGGATGCGGTAGACCGCGCCCAAAGCTGCGGCCCCGGCTTGGGTCAGCGCACGCTGCCCCGACTCGGCTACCTCACGTTACCGGGGCCCTGGCTTTGGGCGCGGCTTCTGCTCATACTTTGTGGTGCGGTGGTGGTGCGTCGGGCTGCGCGCTCTGACTTCGGCCAAGAAAAATGCGTCAGCTGATCATTGTCATTTCTGCCACTTGCGTGTGGTGAAATGGGGCCATAACTTATAAGACGGCTTTTTCATATCAATTATCTTACATAAAATCATATTTCAAACCATAAATAATGTTCGACAGCCAAATAAAAGAAACAATACCAATACGGGCTTACAGTTTAAGGCTCGACATTGTGTTGTCTACGATTAGACAGCTGATAACTCATTCCCGTATGTCGTATGGTCGTAACACTATAATGACCTTTGCTTATTGTCACAAGTGCGCCGCATTCGCGATTGTTGCCCGACGCCTGTTTGCAAGTGAGCCCACTACAGTTGTTATACATATCTAAAAACCGATAAACTTTTAGGCGAAAAAGGCACTATTCCAGGCCCATTTTTGATTTTTTTTTTGCGATATTAGGTAAAAACAGAAGCTTCTTATCCTAGGAAAAATAAAATGGGAAATCTTTCAAAGGTGGCACACTACCTTTAATTCGTCTATTTTTCCCTAGGTCAAACGCTACACACCAGTGCTCGTAATTTGACTGTATCTTTAAACTCTATATTTTTTGGCAGCTATTTGGGGCTCACGTCTGTATCGCCGAAGTTTGCCGTGCAGGGGTCTAGAAAAAATCGACCCTGTGACGTCACCAAGGAGGCTAGGTACAATTCTTTAATTAACCCACGAGCCACAGGGGGGGGGGGGCATAAAGTTGCCCCCTTACGTTTCGTGGAATATCTCCGAAACCTGATGAGCTACAAACGTGGAACTTGGCATAGCTTCAAACGAATACCTAGGCAATCTTTGAGGAATGTTTGGTGGTTGTAGCAGCACTAAACCCTCGCCCGCACATGCCATTTTCCCATCTTAGAATGCACATGGGGGGGGGGGGGTTGCTACCCCCGCGCCATTTCGTTCCTGTTGGAGATAGAGCTTTGTGGTAAAGACCAAGAAGATTCTTTGGGAAGAGACGAATCTAATGATACCCAGTTTACCTTCTCAGGTCAGTCATTGACCTTCCAGGTCAGGTCAAACTAAAAAATGTTGCTGTTTTGGGTCACCGTTGGATATCAAGTGCGCTGCTTATCATATACCGATGACGATGCCGTTTTCTGGTGCTAAGCCGGCTAGAACCTCTTTGTCACACTACCCGACCAGGTTTTTGCTGCTGAGGTCAATTCAGGTCAAGTTAGATCAAGGTCAATGATATGTGCTTGTATGTCTGTGTGTGTTTGTGTGTATATTGATGTGTGCACCGATTGTTTATGTGTCCATGTTACATGAAATCATGATCTGAGAAGTTTTTACCAAAAAAATGCAGTCAAAAAACTTCACGAAAAGTAAATTCAGCTTGCCTAAAACGCAATTATCTTAGATGACCTAGGTTGACCTTGACCCTGACCTTGATATCTGTACCTATATCGTCGAACAACATGTTCCATGATAGGTGGGAGGTAAGACTGGCAAAAAAAGGCCGAAATCAAGGTGTCAAAAGCTCACAAGGCCCATAGCCAACGCAAGATGTTGAGAACTGGTCATTTGGGTAATGACATGACCTGAAAAATAAGGTCATATCTCCAAAGCCAAAACCACAGAAACTTGAAATTTTCAGTGGACATCAAGAAAGGATGAAGGAGCAGCTTTACGAAAAATCAGGGATCTAGCTCTAAAAATGTTGAGTGCAGAGCAGAAAGACTACCTGGGGGAAGGGTGGCAACCACCCCTCCCCCATGTGCGGGCGAGGGTTAAGATGACGTCACAGTCACGTCATAAAATTTTGTCGTTTTCCGATACGGACCGTTTCTGATGACGCTGAGCATGAAACTCAACTGGAAATGAACCAGACAGCACCTCTTGTCATCCTTAAACATCTAAGTACACTTTCACCTAGTTCCTGACCATTGACCAATAATCGGTATTTTATATTTGGTCTCATATATCGGATATGTCGTGAGAAAACTGAGAGACGCAAATCTATAATTTAACTTCTGACGTCACTGTGACGTCATTTCAAATGGGATCGACACCAAATTTTGACACAACCTCGGCTAGGTATTCAGGAAGTTGTGTGCAAAGTTTGTTTCTCTATCTCTTCGCGTTGCGACGATATCGTCGCAGAAGTCTAGGTAAAGGGAGGGGGGGGGGGGCAACTATATGCCCCCCAGCGGCCGGCGGGTGGCGCGGAGGCCCAGCGGCCGCCGGGTTAACCCGCACCCTGGTGGGCCTGTTTATAACGCGACCTGGTGGCGGGGAGGGCTATTTTTGCCCCCCCCCCCTCATATCTCCGAAACTACTGAACGGATCCGCAAAATTCAAACGACGTTCGAAAGGCCTGTCAAATTTGCTCCAAGAAACCAAATTTCATTGACCTCGGGGTCACCGATGACGTCACAGGTCAGGTCAAAGATGAAATAGTTCACCGTTCACGGGTCTTCTAGGGAATGCGCTATAACACCGAGGAAAACGTATTTTGTCGAGAATCAGCGATAGGGCGTCAGTTGCCTAGTACATATAACATATGTTGCTATTAGATGTCACTGACAATACCAGGTCAGGTCACAGGTCAGGTGACCAAGGGTCAGCACATAAACCCAATTTTACTAAGGTTGTGCGATGCATGTTTTATGGCCAATTTTTCATTTCCAACTCAATAGTGTTAGCGAAAACGCCCCCCCCCCCCCCAGGCGGCGAGGGTTAATGCTTGATAAAGGTGAAGTTGGAAACTGAACTGTAGTTCATACACACAATGCACAGCATAAGGGGGATATGCAGGTATAATATATTTGCGATAAAATATGGCTAGACATTGTTTAAAAACGCGCCCTCAAGCTTGTAATGATTATCGAAGGCCGCTCCCAAGTTAGCACACCGGCAGTATTTAGCCCCAGGACATTCTTCAGATCGACAGCGCAGAGCCACCGTGTCTGTTAAGCTGTGAGCTAATGCTCTTCCTCGCGCATCCAGTAGAGGACTGTGCCGCTATGCTCCTCCTCTGGACCGTCGATCCAGGGCGCGTGTTTCCAGAAGGCGTCGCTGTGCAGCCGACTGATGACCAGCGTGCCCCACCAGTCGTCACCGTCTGCAGAACTGGTGGTGAGGACCGTGTCCAGCCCCCCTCTCAGCCACGGCATCCTCTCCTCGATACCCTTATCCTGGTACTGCCAGCTGTCGAACTTTGTGACGAGCTCGACATCGGTCTGGAGGCCCTGGACGTCGACAAAGCTGTAGTGACGGGGAGCGAGCCAGACTCCGCCCCAGTGGCGGCGGCCCCGCTCCGCCGCCTGCGCCTCGATCCGGTAGGCGAACCGGGAGCTGTTGCCCAGGTCTCGGATGGCGTCCGCCTGGCCCAGGATTGAGTAGTTGTCAGTGAACGAGGGCGACAGCGGGTTCCGACTGAATATACTCAACATGTCCCAGCCGGTCTGGGAGTTAGCTGTCACCAACAGCGTCCAGCCGCCGCCGTCGTGGCTGAAGTCGCACAGCACCGGCGCCGGCATCCCGGTAAACCAGTAGACGCCGTCCCTTGAGGCGCCACCCTGGTTGCGCAGCTGCAGACAGGAGCGAGCGCAGGCGCGTATCTCTGGTTCTTGGTACTGTGCCATGCCAATTGGTAGCGCAGTAGGCCACATTAGACACTTCACCTCGGTCTTCAAGGCAGTCAGCAATCGTTCCAGTGTGCCCAGGCTCGTCTGCATGTCAACGACAGCTGAGGGCACGGCCGCTCTCTGCTGCTCGTCTACTTCCAACGAGTTGTGAACACCTGTGACCAGCAGGATCAGGAGGGTGACGAGCCGAAGGCTGGCCATGTTGGCTGGAAGCTGGTCAACAGCAGCGACGGCTCCCGGAAATCGGTGATTGACATAGGCGTAGGAACGTTTTTGAAAGTGGGGGGGCCAGGCTCCCAGAGGTCTAAAACCTAACCTACCCCAAAATCCAATTTCTCCTCGGATTTCGGCCACTTTGTTTTCGCAAACATGCTCAGAGGTAAAAAAAAATATAGACAAAAACAAAAACAAAATTGGTTAAATTTCAGGGAGACTCCTGTCCATAAACTCAAACTGATGGACGCGTTCCCCTGTCCTCCGCAGCCGTTGGCACCCATGCAAATTCCAGAGGCATCCAAAAACTTTTTCATTACGAGCAAGCGTGAAACGTGCAAAGCGAGTCTTTTCAATATACCTATAAAAATCAGCAGGAACTAGGTTCAGCCAGGCCTGTAACGTTTTTAAGAGGTTTTATATCAGCGACCACTGCAACTGGGCTGATTGACTTTCAGAGGCCGCCGGCCGGTGTGGGACTTTTAGAGGCCGGTCTGGGCCCTCAGAGGCCAGTTTAACCCTCGCCGGCCCGGACCTATAGGTTTTCTACATACACGCCGGCCGAGGGGGCGGGGGGCGGGCACGACCCCCTCGCTATTTCGCCCCAGGTGGAGCTAGCGCGTCGCGGAAAAAAACGAGCGTGTGCGCCGTTACGAGGCGCAGAGATCGATTCTCGATTTTAAGGTCCTAGGTCAACCGGTGACCTCTTAGGTCAGGTCAAGTGTCTCAATGCACGGTTCCGTTTTTGGTGAATAACTTCGCAATAAAACGGCCGCAGAGCCGCGATTTTGGCAGCATCGTGTTCGCCTCGCTCAGGCGCGTCGAATGATATACATTTTGTTTGGGTCAGGTCAACTTAGGGTGTTGATCTCAGGTCAAGGTCAGGTCAGCACCCCAGGTCACGAAGTTGGTCGAAAGAGGTCATGTCGCATATCATTCGATTCGGCAGGTCTTCCTGAGTCCATTGGTGGCTTTCCCGACTCGCTAGCTCAATTTGATCGGTAGATAACGTCATATATGACGTCGCGCAAGGTCAACATTGCAAAAGTGACGCATCGAGCATTGCAAGGAGTGCATAAAATCACGATTCGGTGTGCTTGAGATAGTTGGAGATCGTTTCCGGCGCCAGAAAAAGTTTTCAGTTTATCTCCATTGACTTATACCTAATGGTGAGGTCACGGAAATGACCTGACCTCATATGACCTTTAGGAAAAATCCGAGATGTGCAAGTTGTGAGACTCCTAATGGATACTAGGTCCTGCAAGGTTCATTTCCCTGTGAAATCTCCTCTGGCAGTGAGGGCGTTGCGAAGTTGCGACATCTGAAGACCGTGCAGAGGTTCACTTATGACCTCATAGGTCAGTGACCTGATCTGATCCGAAAATGCGGTTGGTGTCAAAAGATCTGGCTTTATTCAAAGGTCAGGTATGCCAAGCTTCAGCTCTCTATCGCCGGCGTGTTCGGAGCTATCGCGAAAAAAAACTATGGAGGGGCGGCACCCGCCCCCCCCCCCCTCGGCCGGCGAAGGTTAAGGCCCTCAGAGACCAGTACAGGGCCTGCAAAGAGCAGTTTGAGACCTTAAGATGCCGACTTGGGCCATCAGAGGCTAAAGTGGGTCCTTACAGGCCAGCATGGGCCCTCAGAGGTCAATGTGGGACCCTAAAGGCTAAAATACCGGCATGGGCCGGTGTTGGACCCCAGAGACCAGCAGAAGGCCCTCAAAAACCAAGATGGGCCTCAGAGGCCGGTATCAGGTCTTCAGAATCCCGTGCAAGGCCCTCATAGGCTAGTGTGGGTCCTTACAGACCAGCATGGCCCTTAGAGGTCAGTGTGGGGCCCTAAAAGACCGTCATGGGCTAGCGTTGGACCTCTAAGGCCAAGATGGACCCTCAGAGGCCGATGTGGACCCTTACAGGCCGGCATCGGGTCTTCAGAATTCAGTGCGGGGCCCTCAGAGGCACCTGAAGGTTAACCCGCGCACCGACGGGGGGGGGCGGATATCCGCCCCCCCCTGAGGTTTTTCGCGAATAGCGGGAAAACCGCGGCGCGTAGCGCCGCGAAATTTGGTATGACTATTCCCTTATCAATTTTACACATGGTGTGCAAGTTTGAACCTCCTACCTTTCAAGGTCAGGTCACCAGGTCACTTTGAATGACCCAACCTCAAGTCACTTTTTTGCAACTTTGTCACCGTGCCAGAGCTACAGTAGATGTCGGAGGCCTTTGAAAGTCGCAGGATGTTATTAGGTCATTAGTAGCTACAATTTGTATATCTCGGAATTTTGATATCGGTGACCTAAGGTCAGGTCAATTTCGCGACCTCCCCATTATAAGTCAATGGGGGAAAAATCAACTCCCTGTTTTTACCACTAAAACGGGTCGGAATGGCCCCATATACCATACATGACTTCATATACGATCAACCTTCACTACCTTGAGGTTTGTTTTGCTGTTGGGCAGCTGTGAGGTCATGTGACGTCATCAAAGGTCACCAAAGGTTTTTGGCCAATAACTCCGTACAGGAACAAGATACAGACGCGTGGATGGTCTCATTGTGTTCAGCTCGTCAAGACGCATCGAATGATATACATGATGACCTCGAGGTCACGTGACCTGAGGTCAACCTTTGACCTTGACCTTTCGAGGTCAACATATATCATTCGATGCGGATTGACGAGAGGATCACGATGAGGCCCTTAGTTTGTTCCTATCTTGACTAATTCGAAAGTTATTCGAGAAAAACTCTCTCCATATTTAGCGCCGCCATTTTGACTTTTTCGACCCCTGTGACGTCATCTTTGACCTGACCTGAAAATGACCTTAGTAAAAATTGTAGATCTTGACCGTGCGTATCCGATGCCGTTTACCGCTTGTCGCTATCTTGCTTCGTTCTCGAGATCTCAGGGGGGGGCGGTCATCCGCCCCCCCCCCGTCGGTACTAAGTTGGCGCAGACCCCCGTCGGTGCGCGGGTTAATCTTGGGGCCCCAGAGACAGAAATGAGGCCACCAGAGGCCGGTGTGAGGCCCTCAGACGCCGGCTGGGCCCTTGAGGCCGGTTAGGGGCCCTCAAATGCTAGTGGAGGGCCCTAAGAGGTCAATGTGGGCGCTTGACCGCCACTGAAGGGCCCTCCGAGATCAGTGTAGGACCATCAAAGACTGGTTTGGGAGCTGTTTATAGCTGGCGTGGGATTCTTGAGCCTCCTGACAACCGAATAAGGGCCAGAGCCCCATACGCCCATGGGGACCCATTGGTTGTTTTGGGGGGGGGGGCAAATGATATGATGGCCCCCTGATTAGCCTTTGGAGGGGGAAGGGCATGGCCCTGGTCCCCCTTCTGCGACCGCCACTGTACTGAAAGTGGAAGGGGGAGGGGCAGATACAGACATTGCTGGCCCCCAGCCTGTTTGAACCGAGGCGGGGGCACGGTCACCCTGGCCCCCAGCTAGTACGTACCTACGCCTTTGACGAACTATGCCGACCCCAAGCAGATCTGGTCAAGCGTTGGTCGTTTGTATACGCATTCTCCTGCACCATGCTAGTATTGTCTTATACCTTTTCAGTGCTCGCTGTCCTGCGCCTTGCAATCAACAAAATGCTGCGGCACCAGGACTCACAGTCTTGTCTCTGATATGGTTTCCTTCATTGAGTGAAGGAAATTGCGGCCAATAACGCTGTAGGAACAAAAGGGAATCTGAATAGCTGAATAGGCAAGCTGAATAGTTGTCAAGTTCTGGTGTTTAGGGTACCGGGTGGTAGGTACAGAGTAGAGTTAGACAGACACTCATAATGGATACTAGATCCTGCAAGTTTCATTTCCCTGTGACATCTCCTCTGGCAGTGAGGGCGTTGCGAAGTTGCGACATCTGAAGACCGTGCAGAGGTTCACTTGTGACGTCATAGGTCAGTGACCTGACCTGACCCAAAAATGCGGTTGGTGTCAAAAGATGCGGCTTGGATCAAAGGTCAGGTATGCCAAGTTTCAGCTCTATATCGCCAGCGTGTTCGGAGCTATCGCGAAAAAACCCTATGGGGGGGGGGGCGGCACCCGCCCCCCCCCCTCGGCCGGCGAGGGTTAAGTCAGCAAAAAGTGGGGGGGGGGCCAGTTAACATTGCTGGCCCCCCCACCTCCGAAAGTGGGGGGCCATGGCCCCCCCGGCCCCCCCTGTTCCTACGCCTATGGTGATTGATGCTGCTGTACCACTATGAACCACTATGCCGTACCGTGAGCTGTTGATCAGAACGCACCAGCCGAGGTCTGCTGCCTCGGCCCACACCGGCCCAGACACTATGCTGTTGCCCACCTCGGTGGACTTGTGCATAATGTTTATGGATATGACTGAGCTGTTGCCTAAACTACAGTGACCTATAGATAGACCATCTGACTTGTTTATCATTGGACGTCAAGCATTTCATTCGCTAATATTTAGTTGACATTTAGACGTCTGGCAGTTCTGTATTTCAGATGCCATTGATGTCTGGAGTTCTCGTCTTTTCCGTTAACTCTCGCCGGACCTATTGTTTTTCTTCGTACGCGCCCCCGCCGAGAACGGGTAAGCGTAGAGGTGGGAAATTGCTAAGAGGCAAGACCTCCCCTTCACGCCGTTTCGTCCCAAACGGAGCTAGGGCCTCGTGGAAAAATGAGCGTACACGATGAGATGGTTTAAATGATTTTAAGCGGTTTTCGGTCAACTGATGACCTGGTGACCTGATGATCGTGTCGAATGGTGACTAAAGCCATGAGTTTGGTGTTGGTAAATAGTTTAACAAAAATGGCCTTAGCGCCGCGATTTTCGTGTAATCGTCATGTTAGCTTATAGCTTATATGCATCGACTGGTATGCTTTTTATTTTTGATCTGACTTCTGACGAAGTGTCAATATTTATGTATATTAAATAGTCTGATATCCATTTATGTTTTACTTGCATTCGTTTACAATAACCACAACTTTATTCATCGATATCAGATCCTCTTGTCTCAGGTAATTGTGCTAATCAATATTTAGCTTGATTCTGGAAGTTTCGACACTTTATAAACATTCACATACAAAGGTCCACATCTGGTCGGCCACGGTGGTTCAAACTGTCATGGCAACAGCGTAACAAGAAGGCAACAAGCCCCAATTAAAACATAAATCACACCTCATACAACTCAGAGTATATACGCTAGCACCCATTTGCAGTTTTCACGGGCAGGTGTCTCCATTGCTCGTTGATGGCCACCGTCTGCCAGAAGTTGACCCGTTCTTCAAACAATCTCTCCCCCAGCGCCGGCTGAGAATTAAGCCTCATGTGGCGCTGGTACTGTTCGGTGTAGATGGGCCAGTCGGGAAGCAGCAGGATGTCCGACCTGGGCTGACCGGTGCGCGCAAAGTTGGTCCACAAGTTGACCATGAACCGGGTCATGGCGTAGCCTGGGCTGCCAGGCCGCTCCCGAGGCAGGTTGTCGGTACTGAATAGGTAGCGGAGGTCATCTCCGTGGCTGACACCTGCCTCTGGAATCGGCCAGCGCAGGTTGGGAGGACTTGGCAGGGCAACGTTGTTGACTAATCGGCCTGGTCCCGTATGGTCCAGCACGTACTTGTAGAGAGGTGCATGGGTTGAGGCCAAACGAATCTCCTCAGAAATTTCGTTTACATAGAACCGATCAGACAGGGCAGTCGCCAGAACTTCGGAGCTCACAGTGGTATTCACTGGTGCGTAGAAGTTCAGTACTTTCAGCGTTTCATTCACAAGGTCTGCGCCACAATCCAAAATGCTGTACTCCGATTCACCGATCAGTGCAATGAATGGCGCCCAGTGAGCTATGGTTTTCTTCGTCACTCCTTTGACAAAACTCTCCGTTTGGAGACGGATCGGAAGGAAGAAAGCGCCTTCCATGCTCGTCATCCCCGAGAGCCACGGAACAATGTTGAACTTGCCACTCTCCAGCAGGGCTCTCGGCTCATCCGGTAGGAACGGGAAGGGACTCTCGCGATCGACTCGGGGCATGAACCCAGGCATGCTCCCTTCCCCAATGGCATCCAAGGCATCCATAAAAACATCGGAGGATACCGACCTTATGCAGTTAACCGAGATTCTACCGTCGGGCTTTGTGCAGCCAAGCTGCTTGGAGAGCTTCTTTTCTGAGCCCTTCCGTGAGTCTCTGGCCGCGAAGGTAGAGAAGGACATTCCAGACTGACTGATGGCGTGATGAAACAGGTCCTTTGTCAACGGACTCAGAACTTGGAGCGAGACGCTTGAGCCGCCAGCCGCCTGGCCGAAGATGGTGACGGATTTGGGGTCTCCGCCAAAGTTGGCGATGTTGTCCTGCACCCAGTGAAGCAACACGACCTGGTCCAGCAGGCCGTAGTTGCCCGGTGCAGCGTTGTCGTGGGTCGAGAAAAAGCCGAACGCGCCGAGACGGTAGTTGAACGTCACCAGCACCACCGGCTCGTCCATGAAGTAGTGGGGTCCATACTCATCAGCGTCGCCGGAGCCAAAGAAGAAGCCACCTCCGTGGATGAGTACCAGCACCGGCAGTCCGGTCAGCGAGCTCTCCTGTCCCGGCAGCTGACGGGAGTACACGTTCACGAACAGGCAGTCTTCGTCGCCAACGCGAGTGAAGTTGTTGAGGTGATCAAACTGCAAACAGCGGTTCCCGTGGTCGATGCCGTCGCGGATCCCGCGCCAGCCGGCGTGCCGCTGCGGCGCCTGGAAGCGGAGGTGTCTCAGCGGCGGCTGTGCGTACGGGATGCCCTTGAAGCAGTAGAAGAGGTGGCCGCCGGCGCTCCTGTCCATGACGCCCTTGACCCGGCCCTCCCGGGTGGCGACCAGCGGTCGGTAGCCATGGGCGATGTGGCCCGCCGCGCTGACCGCTGCCGCCAGCAGAGCAGTGCACAGCAGGAGCCTCATCGTGCCACTGACACCCGACCGCGCCAGTCCGGCCACGTTGTAGGCAAACGGAGCACCGTTGCATTTGTCCCGAGGTTATGGAAACCGGTTCTGAAGGATAGCGCTCAATGGAACAACACATGCCGGGTTGGGACGCAGCCGGAACAATGGACTAATGAGCCGGACATAATGAATGTGCCAACGTACTTAGTGCAATATCCATTGACAGCTTACATAAAGCCACAGCCAGTAAAAGAGACCAAACTACAACACATATTTCACGCTCGTCGCGAATTGAGTGATTATTCAATGGACTTTGATTCAATGCTTATCGATCAAGAAATTCTCGTTCTTAGATTTAGTCCTTGCTTTTTGCGCAGGCCAGATACCGAGCGCCAAGGCCATTCAATTTAGTCCGGAAACTCATAAAATGCTGATAAAATTATTTAAATGATATATGCTTAAGAACAACCTTGATATTTTTTAGAACCAAGGGCTAGCGAATCTTTGCCAGAGCTTTCTAACACCGTGAAGAAATTGTGAGGTCTCAACTCGACAACTTTTTCAAGTCTCATATTTATAAGTGTTAATCCAAGTTCAGGACAATCAACTGGTCCCCCATTCATAGACTTCTGTGTACCGAGGTCTATGTCCCATTGCATTTGAAATATGATATGGAATATGAAAAGCCGTTAATTGTTAAATCAACATCAATTTTGAAAATGAAAGATGCGGACTGTTTGTGCCGCCGGAACTTATCCGTTCCTATCTCGAACACATGATACCGTAAGTGACACATGGATCAAATTCAAGTAAGGATCAATACAGTGAGCAAGGTTCTAAGGTGACCAGCAGGAAGTAATCAAGGTTGTAAATACATTTACACAGTGATCAAGGTTCCACGAACCGGAAGCCTTGTGCGTCTTTTTGAATATACCTACTTTGAATGCATTTGTAGCTACTGATTGGTTTATTATTTGCAGCATCACTATGAAATTATCGACAAACATATAGGCGGTGGAACGGGGAGGGCACCGAGGCACCGTGCCCCCCTTTGATTTTGACATTTTAACATTAGCCCTATGGGCGTTGCATGGAAAGAATGGGACCAAAAGTCGACAGTGCCCCCCCCCCTAAATTGAAGGTGTTCCGCCGCTACTGTCGACAAAATTGAAATGACACAGTTGGATTTATGCTGCCATTGGATCCGTTTCTGAGCCGAGATCAATATCCGTGGTATCATATCGCAGTTCCATTTTTTTTTCAGATCTGTTTGCATGTCTGACACGTGACATAGGTATCATGCCCAAATTAGTTGTGTGTACTACCTACCTAATCGCCATTATTGTAATCAAATCAGTGATTATTTTCCCTTGCATTTAGAAGTTTTTCCTACCTAATGGTGATGGCTTCATGGGAATTAGTTCGCGATCACTTTGGGCGGAAAAGCTTGCCCGAACGCGAAATGTTTACGAAGAAAACCCTCCAAACGAAGCAGCATTGGACCACAAAAATGCACAAAAACAGCAGATCCGCCATAAACGGTACAATTGTTCCATCAATCCAGTACGTGACTAAGCTCACACGATCGATGCTTATGACCCAGGGACAATGACCTTATTATTTTGCGGAAAAAGTGTGACAGGGGTTCTCTTCGGCATTATTTCCCGTTTATATCAACTGTATAAATAGATATATAATAAATAGACGTTTTTTCCAGCCTTCAAACTCTACCCGTCCTCCCTTACACCTCATCAACATCCCCACCTTTGAAGGCACTCGGTTGATCAGCTCGGCCTCTGGTAACCGGGGATTCACGGCGGCTGCCTCACCACTCGGAACCCCGCAATGGATACCAACTGAAACGACGCGTGGCTGAGTTATGGCCATAGAGGTAGTGAAGCAAACAGCCTAAAGATGGTACCGTCCCGAGCAGTGGAGCGCACGCGGGAATGGGGAAGTCAAAGGCACACGGCTAACGATCGTCATCGTGCGGTCTTTGTCATCACTTTGATAGGTCGAATGCACAGAAGAAGGGCAGCAAAAGGTGAGTAGCAAAGCATTTAATTATAACCGTTTGTATGGAAATTGGAAGAGGTAATTGACAAAACAAATGAAGGTGTAGGTACTATAGATGGTTGATCGGTAAGTAAATGACTAATCCATGATATGAATTAACTATCATGCATTAAATGCTTACCGCCGTTGTCTGGAAGCCCTTCGCCTGCCTTTGTGTGATCAAATACACTACCGGTGAGACTCCGGACAAGCAAAACAGCATATAGGTATAATGTAGTCAGCAGCATAAGTATATGGGTGAGGGAACACTGAGTAAAAAATAAACGTTCAGCCGTATATAGTTGATCACTAATCTTTCAAAAGCTTATGAATTGGCACAATTAACCTATTGCCCATTGCAATGATGGAATAAAAGTCTAGGTTTTAACAGCATGAACTGCAAGTTTATGTTAGTGCAAACTGCATAGTGTATAGCCAGGTTGTTGATATGCATTCCGTGTCGAGTTATTAGCCGTTTTCACGACGGTCATTTGGTACACATTTGGTGCAGATTAGGTGCAGATTTGGTCAAATTAGGTTCATTGTATTCCTAAAGTTGTCAGTTTGTGCTGCACAGATGCCTATATACCTAATTTTCTTTTATTATCAGACAGTGCTTTCGATTAAACACTGAAACAAATTCATGGTACGAAAATATTTATTGTAAAAGAGATTTGGTGCAGATTTGGTCAAATCAGGTACATTCGCCAGATAGCCCGTCGTGAAAACGACTTAATGAACATCGTCTCATCAGTCAGCCACACCAAAAATACATGCAGCTTACAGGGACGCCATTTCTACGTGTATCATTGTCGCCTCCTATCCTTGAACCCTTTGCACCCGGACCATCTTTGCTTGTTGTCTCCAACAACCGCTATTTATAAGTGACACCGCTGCTCCTTCAATGCCGCTGAGTGGAACCGGTTCCGGTAGCGGTGTCCTTGGTGGATCATACGCCGGGTAGCCGTGCCTCAGTGACACCATGAGGCTCCTCCTGTGCATAGCGCTGCTGACTCTGGCCGTGTCCGGCTACCGGCCCCGCGACCACCGTCCGCTGGTCGCCACCAAGGAGGGCCGAGTCAGGGGGGTGGCCGACAGAAGCGCCGGCGGAAACCTCTTCTTCAGCTTCAAGGGCATCCCGTACGCCGAGCCGCCGGTGCGCAAGCTGCGATTCCGAGAACCGCAGCGGCATGCTCTGTGGACTGGAGTCCGTGACGCCTCCAGACATGGTAGTGAGTGCCCGAACTTTGACCAGCTGAGAAACAACACCCGTGTCGGAGACGAGGACTGCCTGTTTGTGAACGTGTTCACTCGTCAGTTGCCAGGAGAAGAGTACTCTCTGGCCGGCCTGCCGGTGATGGTCTACATTCACGGAGGTGGCTTCTTCTTTGGCTCCGGTGATGCGGATGAGTACGGACCCCACTACCTCATGGATGAGCCGGTGGTGCTGGTGACGTTCAACTACAGGCTCGGACCGTTCGGCTTTTTCACAACACACGACGCAGCAGCCCCTGGCAACTACGGCATGCTGGACCAGGTGCTGCTGCTGCAGTGGGTGCAGGACAACATCGCCGCGTTCGGTGGAAATCCTAAACTTGTTACCATTTTTGGTCAGTCTGCGGGCGGGTCTAGTGTGTCACTTTTGGTACTGAGTCCACTCGCTAAGGGACTCTTCCATCACGCCATCAGTCAGTCAGGCGCATCGTTCTCAAGCTTTGCTGCGAGTGCCAAGCGAAGAGGCTTGGCAAATAAGCTGTCAAACGTACTCGGATGCACTCTTCCCAATGGTGAAGCATCCGTTGAATGCATTAGGAGGGTACCTGCAGATGTAATTATGAATGCCTTGGAGACGCTTGGCGAAGGAAACAAACCAGGATTTCTGCCACGTGTGGATCAGGAAAGGTCGGAGCCGTTCTTGCCAGAGCAGCCAAGAGTTCTGTTGGATACGGGCAACTTTAACATTGTGCCGTGGATTTCTGGCATGACAAGCATGGAGGGTGCTTTCTTTCTTCCAGTCAGCCTTCAAACCGACCAGAGTGTTGATCAGGTTGTGAGGAAGGAAACAAGGAAATGGGCGCAAGTTCTCGCACTTCTTGGCGAATCTGAGTTCAGTATTTTGGATTGTGGTGCATCTCCGTTACAAGAGGCAAGAAAAGTTCTTGACTTCTTCACTCCGGGCCCTGGAACGGCCAGTCTAAGAACACTGGCGGTCGTTCTCTCGGATCGATTCTACGTAAACGAGATAACGGAGGAGATTCGACTGGCCTCTGCCCATGCGCCCCTCTACAAGTACGTGCTGGACCATACGGGACCAGGCCGCCTCAGCTTCGATGTCGATCTGCCAGTGCCTTCAAACCTGCGCTGGCCGGCACCGGAGCTGGGCGTCAGCCACGGGGACGACCTCCGCTACCTGTTCAGCACCGACAGCCTGCCTCGGGAGCGACCCGGAAGCCCCGGGTACGCCATCATCCGCTTCATGGTCAACCTGTGGACCAACTTCGCGCGCACGGGTCGGCCCAGCTCCGATGTGCTGCCTATGCCCGACTGGCCCATATTTACTGAGCACAGTCAGCGTCACATGAGACTCAACTCGCAGCCGGCCCTGGGAGAGAGACTGTTTGAAGAACGGGTCAATTTCTGGCAAACGGTGGCCGTCAACGAGCAGTGGAGACACCCAGTCATCATGACACCCGATGGATGTTGAAACAATGACTCATATGACATATCTGCTATATATAGTTAAAGGCTCTGAAAAAGTAATACCGAAGCGAGGTCTCTTCTCACTTCACTCTACCTCAATTTGCAGTTGACCGGTTGTCTTCACTCGTTCTCCGCTTTCTGTTTTAATATACCTTCACCAGTGCAGTGGTCATGGACTTCGACCACATCTTGTATGCTTGTTTCTTTCTTGATGGCTTTGTTGCAGACTGTTTAGTAAAAATAATAATCTTCGCATACTTGGCTGTCGAACAAAGATCTTTAAAGCTGATAGGTAAATCTACATAGAATGACGCATAACGTGGAAAAGCAAACGATAGCTCTCCGTGAGTTGATCTAGAATAAAAAAGATCATTTTCGATCAGATCAATACTGAAATCAATGGACGTCAAAAAAGGTAAAGCTTTCCTTAAAAACTTCCGGAATTTTTCTTTTCCACAAATCAGTGTATCGCAAACCTATGAATTGCGAATCAGGAGCTACAGCATCGCTAAAACTGCGAATTTGATAGCTTTTTCAAAGTCAATCCCTTAGAATCTCGTCATAATTGACCTCGGGTCAACGGTTTTGCCCACAGAGGGGAAATAGCCGTTTTCACGACGGGCTATCCGGCGAGTGCACCTAATTTGACCAGATCTGCACCTAATCTGCACCAAATGTGCACCAAATGTGTACCAGATGGCCGTTGTGAAAACAGCTAATACCTCCCTTATATAGGTAGACGGATTTTGTTGAAACAATTTTCTGGGACAGCTTTCTTTATTTCTCGTCAAGACGCGACGCAGGGCGACCATGGTGAGCCGATACTGACCGAGATGGACGAAGTGTACGATTTTTTTTTCACATACCTTTTTATTGCAACACAGATTCATTAGGTACTTGCAACGGCTCATCAGAAGTCAGAACCCTCAGGGAACGTGCCGAATTCTGACGGGATGTAAAGTCATTTGAGTTTTGAACCTATCTAGCACTTCACTGTCCCCGGCAGCTGCTATTGCTTCCGCTTGTCGCCTCTGAAGACGATTCAAACGAGCGACGTAGGCATACGGGTATGCTGATAAAGGCTTATCGATTCACCGCAGTTACAGATACCGCGTCTTCCGTGTACCTACACGAAAGATAGGTACCAGACTTATGTGTCTTGGCGGAGGTTATCATGAAATAATCGCCTCTAAAGGGACATGTGTAAGAATCGGCTGTTATGAGCAATGGTTATAATCTCAAGAGTCTTCCTGTATATTTTGGTAGCCCTCCCCGTCCGAATGAACGGAATGGCCATCCTGTGTGATGTTTCTTTTCTTGCGATGGCTCGAAATGCGTCGGGGGTAGATGGAATGCGTGACACTCGATTCCGAGTGGACTTTTTGCCATCGCATTTTGAGGTAAGATCAGACCGCTGACGTAGGGAAGCATAACGTCTTATAGTCAACCTCTGCGCGGCTAACTAATAAATTTAATGACGTATTGTTTGACAATGTGGAGGGCACGTTTATTACGCGTTTTATGAGTCTTTCTATCTTTCTTAGTTTTCAAGATATTGCAGAGTCGGGTCAAATACAGTCCGATTTCCGACCACCATAGCGAATTAGGTGGTTCGGCCTACAGTCACGAAATGCATACATCAAGCTTATTTTGAGACAAATCCAAGACCCAATAACTAAACCTAAATCCAAAACCTATAAATCCCAGACACAGCCCAATCGCATCACAACTTAAAAATGTGCTTACACCACATGTCGTTATAGCCCCTTTTACACACCCCTAAAGGTTGAAAGCATTTGTTTGCATGGAGTCTAAAAAACTGTTTGAGGTTGTTTGGGGGGGGGGGGCGAGGTTGTTTGAAAATCTGAGTAAACTTTTCTTCCGTCAGCAGAGAAGTTAACAGTTTTCGCTCGAGCCTAAAGACCGATCACTCCGTTACACACCAATTGACTCATTACCATTTGCATGATAGAATTGTTGTACTGGGACAAAGGCATCAGTAAACAAGAATGATTCACACTAGTTACGCTTATATAATACGTTACTGGCGTGAAATACCTTATTCGTTTTTACTGACTAGTAACAGCATAATCCATCGGAGCCCTTATTTTATTTTGCAGTTAGATAACTGCAAAACGGCACTAAAGGCAACTTTGTGCCGATACAACTGGCGCGATAAGCTCTACCAGAAGCGGAAGAGGATGTGCGACATGCAAAACACTCGATTAGGGCATTATAACGATGATAGAATCTCTCCCGAGCGAACATTACACGACACACACACACACAAAAAAAACAAATGCTAACTATCGCGTGCCGGGTATACACGTACGTTCGTTGAGCGTGAATCATCAATAAAGCAGGACGCCTAATTAGCCCGCATTGTGTTACCAGAACCAAGCAAACATGCATTAGCCGGTAGTCTATAAAGAACCCGCAACACATTCAGGTTCGAGGGTGTGCCAGCTCGTTTTACACGACAAATCCCATCCAGCTCGGCACCACCACTTCTGGCCTGTCACGTCCAGCCCACCGACTAATTTACCTACGTAGGTACTTACATACGGTTGCAGTGCTATACGGAAAAAAACGACTTCCTAGTAGGTATCTTTGCAGCTCACCTTGGCTCCATGGTTCATGGTCCACATGACTTGGCACCGGTTCAGAGCATGATACCGATGAAACGATGCTGATGGTATGCACCAAATTCAAAAGAGAGAAAAATCGCAGAGAGGAGACGTATCTGAAAACGTAGCGGTTAATATCCTCTCTGATCACTCATCTAAATTCACTCAACGCTCAACGAGTTCACCCGAGTGATCGGACGAATGACATTCTTGAGCTTGCAACATACTCTCAATGTAACGACCCTGCATAAAGTAAGTTCATTTTGCTGGATACAGCATACACCGACACATCGCCAGACAGTGCCATCTCGCTTCAGCCAATGGTCCATACCGTCATATACAAACGCCAGCTTTGTCTTGTAATATAACAGCCATGATCACATTACTGTTCGTCACTGAAAGTCACGCCTGGACAAACTCAGTACGCGAATCATGCTGTCTCCGTTCGACGGGTTTTCATTCGCTGGTTCGGGTTCCTTGGTGGCAGCGGCTCGCTTTCTCGCTGCCTTCTCCAGCGCCGCCGCCGGCCACTCAAACGCCAGGGAGAACACGGCTGCGATCGCCACGTTGACGACTAGGTCGGCCAGGAACCAGAACACGAGCCAAAGATGGCTGCCGGCCACTGGTTCGCGCGCCTGACTGACATACCAGACCATCAACTGGATGGAGGTGAGGTAAGTAGCGTACGTCAGTCGCGAGAGCGGCCACCACACAGGGTGAGAGAGTAGAGCGTTCACAGGACCACCACGACCCTTGGCGCAGGCCCAGATCACCCAGGCGATGCAGAGACCCCAGGCAGGCCGGTGGAGCGCCGCGTACGACACAGCCACGGCCGGCGTCCACTCTGAGTCGGGTTCACTGTTGTATTTCCACATACCGAGCACAACCAGCAGAGCCACTGCCGTGGAGAGAGCCCAGAGTAGACCGCAGACCAGCCGTGAAGGGCGCTTCGGTGGCTCGGGATCCACCAGCATCAGACCCAGCGCCAGGCCGATCAGGTAAGGGGCCGCCCGCGACCACGGCGCGTTATACACCAGCAGCGTGAAGTCGGCCATCACGTCCGGATCGGTGGCGCGCCGGTTGAGGTTGAGCAGAGTTGGCGGCAGGTCCTTCACGTAGGTGATGACTCCCGGGATCACAACGGAGGCCAGCGAGATGAATCCAAACGGCAGCCAGCCGGCACGTGGCCAGCGGAGCACCGGGAGAACCAGCAGTGGGGCCACCAGGAACAGCTGCATGTCGAGCGCCAGGTACCAGGACTGGTCGATGCACACCGTCTCGTCGTTGGGAAAGAAGTTGTTGATGTAGAGCAAGTTGTGCCACCACGACTCTTGACAGCCGGTGATGCCGAAGGCGGCGAAGTTGACTGTGGTGAACGTCCCGCTGCCGATGTGACGCAGCAGGGTGGCCGTGAACCAGATGACGGCTGCGTAGAGCGGCGTCAATCGCAGCAGACGGTGCAGGTATAGCGCCGGTAGCTGGCGGAGTCCGACCGGCCGGCCGGCGCCGGCCTCGCGCGCCAGTCCGAGCGACACCATCGCTCCGCTGACCACCAGGAACGTGTCCACCGCCGGCATGGCGTTCACGATCACCTGGAACGGCAGCGGCTCGATGAACTCGGCTAGCTTCCCCATGTTGCTCACCGGTAACAGGTATAGACCGATGGCGTAAATGTGCCCAAGAATGATCCAGGCCATAGTGAGAAAGCGGATCCCGTGCAGGCACCCGATTGTGCGAGGGTCTTTGGCGGTGTTCAGCAGACGTGGCACACTGTCGTACAGCGAGAAGGCGCGCACGAGGGTGCCGGCACGCGACGGCGGCGGCGGCACCGAGCCTCGGTACACGGGTAGAGGGTTGCTGCGCCGCCGCGGGAGTGGCAAGCGCAGTTCGTGCGCCGCTGCCACGTCCAGAGCTGTGCAGACGAGCAGAGTTACAGCGACCAGCGCCAGCACGACCACCAGCGCCCAGTCGCCGGCGTCCAGGTCAGCCGACTCTCCCTCGGCGTGGCAGTCGCTGACGGTCGCCGTCAGACCGCTCCCGCCGAGCGACTCTGTCAGGGAGACGCTCACGTCCTCAGTATCACAGGAGGACGGCACGCAGTAGGCGTAGCGCACGGCCGGCGGCGCGAGACCAAGTCCGGCCAGGATGGGAAGTGCTGGAACCAGACTCAATCCGTCGGTAACGCTGGGACTGCTTGAGATCACGGCCGAACAGACCTGGCCTGAGAAGTCGAGCTGCGCAAGGTCCGGGTGATCCGAGGCGTTCAGGTGTACACGTACCGAGCGGCAGCCGTCCCATGAGCCGAGCAGGTTCGTGTTACCGTACAGGAGACCATCGGGGAACTTGCCGGACGCGTCGGCCATCCGGAGGGCCCATAGCTGCGGCCTCAGCCGATTACTCAGTTCCTCAGCGTAGATACGACTGTGGTTTCGACAGAGTTCTCCCGGTACTGCATCCTGAGTCGGCGCTATCCACCCGTGCCAGGTCGTCTGGGCGAGTGTGTCACGAGCTCTGTCTTCCAACCGGGAATCATCATGGACACGGTACTCGAGGCGTTTCAGATGATCGTGTCCCATTCTCGCCACATTCCAAGTTTCAGTCTCATCCGTCTCTAGCTGCAGCGCGCCGGGCAGCAGAGGATGTCTTGACTTTGAATGCTCCTCGCGCTCCAGCTGACGCTCCAACTCCGTTTCTGATCCCTCCACTTGCGGAGGAACGCACACATGCTCCACCAGGCGAGAGATTGTCGATTCCGGTAGATGAGCGTACACCCGGGCTGCGGGGCAGCCGAGCGGCAGTGGATGCACCTGCGCCCAACCGGCCGCCCCACCCTTCACAGCCACCGCAACAACTAGCAGTCCGGCCAGTAACCTAGACTCCATCGTCACCGAGGTCACTGAATGAATACGAACAACGCTACCAGCGCACTGTCTTGGCTTCAGTCTACCGAACGTCAGACTGGCAGACCGTGCAGCCCCATACTGGGTGGTGGCGACGAGCCGAGGCGATAACCAGCGATATCAGGCCGGGGCGGGATTCGATCAGTGTCCTATCTGCAGTTCCGATAGAAAGGTCGTTGACACATGCCGCATGCGGCATCTGTGCATCCGGGGAGAAAGGACGACGTGAATTCGTCACCCTTTGCTGACATCGGAAAACTGAAGAAGCGGTTGTACTTTATGGGTTATAAGATATGGCACTGTGTGCAGGGCAAAATGCGAAATGCGCAATGTGCAGGGTTATGTAGGGGAGCGGGAGAGCGGCCGTACCAGCTTGGTGATTAGTTTGAGTCAGTGTCCGTTTTAGTTTACCTTGGTTTATGTAGGGGAGCGGGAGAGCGGCCGTACCAGCTTGGTGATTAGTTTGAGTCAGTGTCCGTTTTAGTTTACCTTGGTTTTGTTGTTAAAATTGTACGCGTGGGATATTTAGGCAGGGGTCTGAAAGGAGGCCAGCGCGGCGGGAACCGCACGGGCACATCGGCCGCCATCTATGGCCTCGAGGCGGCTGATGTGGGCGTGGCCTACTCGGGCGAGGGACGAGACGAAAGCAGGGGAGAGGAGATCGGGGCTCTTGGTGTCTGACTGCCGTCCGGTACGGACATCGAGCCCCCGACTGCTCTCTGCTGCTGGCTCACCTGGCTCGAGGTAGGTTCCTGTCACGCAGGAATTGATGCTGGGCTCAAAGCACATCCCATAGTTAGGATAGGAGCACCGGGGTGGAGGTTCGTAGGTAGTTTCGCGCGTCGGTAACCGTTAGGGTAGTGATAGGGTAGAAACTTGCGGAAACGGAAATAATCGGTCGTCTCGGATCCAATTCAATGCGCAGTCCTTTGTGATGTTCGGTTTTACAATAAATGGGGTTTGAATTGACCAGATGCATTTGGAGATGGGTTGAGTCGGAGGAGAACGGAGGTTGAGCGGAGTCAGATTCATTCGGTGCCCAGTTAGTCATTGTGGCTCAGGAGCTTAGCTCCAAACCCAGGGTTCGCTACAAACCGCGTGTGCCCCAAAATGGCGGAGTTATTCACCTGAACCACGATGCATAGTTTAGTACATTTAGTTCAGAGGACAGTGGCCCGGGTGGCAGACGGGTAAAAGGCTGGGAGACGTCCCGGCCGACCACTGATCCTGTAGAGTAGAGTAGAGATCCGGAGGGGAGGTAACGAAGGGCCTACAGGACCGGCCTAAGCCCCCCTCACATAATGGTGCTAATCGGCCGGGAACGTTCTTTCAAGTGAAATTCGGCTGAACAACGTTTTTCTCCCGGTAGGTGTCAGGCACGCCATTAGGTACGTAAGCCTTAAACTGCATTATCTAGTGAAACGCCCTGCCCGTAAAGTCGCCGGAATCGCTTGTTAGTACGTGGTTTTGTAAATCTTAAACTGTTTAAACAAACGGCTAACAGTAAGTCTAAAAAAACGTTTTTCATTCTTGCTGGTATGAGGATACGCCGCTAACGTAAGACTTAAACTGCATTTGGCGAAACGGCCTGCTGTAAATCCAGTGCGCTTGCTCAGTACGTGATTTTGTAAATCTTAAACTGTGTAAATCAGACGGCTGCAGCTGTTAGACGCCCCCACCGAATTGATCTTGAAAGAACGGTCGATTGAGCCATTCTAAATTTATTCAATTTACTCCGCTCAATATCCGAACTTCTGGGAACAAACGAGCCAAGCCAGCAGCCAAAATTGATAGGCAAAAGTTTGCGATGACTGCAATAAAAATAGCAACACTAAGAAAACCGAAATGCAGCTTGCGAGTTGCAAATATGCTGTGTGAATGAGCAAATACGATATAGTTGACAATAGCCGTTTTTACGACGGCCATCGGGTACACATTTGGTTCACAATTTGTCATAATTGATGGTCAAATTAGATTAAAGGTGTTTCTTCGTAGCTATTAACTAAGGTAGCGCTGATTATTTATATGCCTTCTTTGTCAAACTATCAGACCATCAACTAAAAACACCAATGAATTCAAAAATATTAAAATATTTGCTGTAAAGGAGATGTGGTACGGATTTGATCAAATTAGATCTTTTCGCCAAATTGCCCGTCGTGAAAACGGCTAATATAGTTGAGAGTGAAGTGTGGGTGTGCGGGCTGTCTCTGAAACTGAGGCTGTCTGGAATTGAGGATGTGTAAATTGCATGTGAGAGTAAAAAAAGGGTGTGGCATGTGAGAGTTAAAATGTGGAGAATGCAACTGTGTGGGAGTAAGAGTGTAGAATGAGAGGTGAGATCGGATCAAAAATGAGAATTAGTCAGTCTGTTTGCTTGTGTGGTGATTGCACTTGGATGAGTGAAAGGTGCAGATGTACGTGCGTGAACTGAGTGAAAGAGGAGAATGCTTCTGTGACACGGTGAGGTGACTGTCTGAGAATTGCGAGTATGCCGAAAGAATGGACGAATAATCTGACATACGCACTGCAGTGAAACGGGCGACACATTTCCTACTTGACGTTTACAAAAGTGTCCTTAATTGATCAAAGTCTGTTCAAAGTTGAAACCTTGTTATGTCTTGAAATACCCACGAAGTTAAGGATTAATTGCACAAAATATAGAGCTTCTACATTCATTTCTAGAGAGATGATCTTCCTTATAATGGCCGCGTAGTTTACCGTGATTTACAACGATTTTCTTTCCACACGATTTAGATATTGTTGGTTGTCAAAGATTAAAATTAAAATTAAAATTCATAAAGGTTAGATCCCTCGTATGCTTGGGAAACATTAAAAATTTGATCTACCCGCGGCCGGAGACAGAAAAGTTTTGCTCCTGGCACATGCCTTAATTGAATTTTACTATGTAAATTCGCGTCTGGAGAAAAACGGTATAATCAAATGCTGTGTCGATTCTTCTTATCACAAAGAGCCGCGTCAGCCAGTTAACAGAGATCTGCGACCACAAAAACACCCGAGACAGACGGGGTAAGAAGTGGTGACCTCCACATCTGTACTTTCACTCGCCACTTTTTGTACGGCAAGCGGGCCGCTCTCGATGTCGTTTTGCGGCTGGTAGGACGTTTTTTATCGAATCGGCCATGACATCAAGGTTTGCGTCTAGACAGTGAGGATCAAACAAAAGTCACTGTTACTGCCTTAACTGAGGCACCATCCTTCGGCCATATTGAGACACAGTCTGTATGAAACCCATTTAAATAATCAGCTTTAATCGATGCTTCCTTTTCAGTAATCCGTAACAATGCTGTGTAAATCCATTGTCAGCGTGATGTCGGGTGATGTAAAGAATATCCATAGCTGAGAAAAACTCTTAACGTGGTCGATTCAAATCTAGCACATAGTGAAGTCGAGCAACACCAAATTCAGCATTCCAGTTTGATCCGGTTGGCCGATTGTCAGGCGACGTGCGCACCAAGGGGCCGCAGCCGGCCGGTGAACAAAGATCCACGACAAAAAACCGCCCCAGACAGACGGGAAGTGATGTTGTGACCTTCCAGCCGCTGGTGGCACGGGCCGCCCTCAACGCTTTTTTTGCGACCAGTAAAATGTTTAGGCGGGTCGACCTTGGCTTTAGGATACGCATCACGGCAGTGAGGATCAGATCCAACACGACTCGGTCTGACCCTGGACGTCACCTCCAGACCCGGACTCTCACGGCAAGGACGAGACAGGCAAAAAGGCTAAACCAAAGTAATACACAAACAGAAACGGTCACCACCCACGGTCGTCGTTCTCACCAGACGTGTGCGATTACCGAGATGAATCAGGCGATTGAAGAAGCTCACATTGGTATTAGCCGGCTAAATTACGTCAAAACTAGAAAGCGCAGGCCAGAAGCGTACGGAACAGTGTTGGAACTATTGGCAAAACACATTTGTAATTTAAGATAGTATTTATATGAAATGTATTGAAGAAGTTCAAATTTGTTGGAAAGGCTCTCATAGATCAATAATGTCATGCTTGTAGAGGTCTAGTTAGAGTTACACAAGCTAGTGGCGGATCAAATATCATTAATTAACAATAAATGCTTCGTTATCTTTATGACGCTGAATTAGACTTTGTAATGCGGTGATCAATTAGGAATTAGGCATTCGGCATAACTGACATGTGCGAGAGGAACCGATTGTGGGTGTACTGGCGAGTCGTATGTACCTACTCTTATTATGCCGCGTCATCATTTAACGTGGCGTCCAACCCGTTTAAATCGCTCATCTGTGTAGCTCGCTTACTGGAGGGCGCTGTCTCGACCCAAGGTCACCATAGCCACTGAGATGACAAGCACAGTGGGCCAAGGGCGGTGCACTCTGAACCCGAGCACGTTTGTGGCTGGCTTTATTTGGAATATTGGGAGGAGGAGTCAGTGCACGACTATCCATTCGCGTTATAACTATATGCAAATAGGAATAACATACGAATACTTCGCAGTCCTTTGTGATGTTCGGTTTTACAATAAATGGGGTTTGAATTGACCAGATGCATTTGGAGATGGGTTGAGTCGGAGGAGAACGGAGGTTGAGCGGAGTCAGATTCATTCGGTGCCCAGTTAGTCATTGTGGCTCAGGAGCTTAGCTCCAAACCCAGGGTTCGCTACAAACCGCGTGTGCCCCAAAATGGCGGAGTTATTCACCTGAACCACGATGCATAGTTTAGTACATTTAGTTCAGAGGACAGTGGCCCGGGTGGCAGACGGGTAAAAGGCTGGGAGACGTCCCGGCCGACCACTGATCCTGTAGAGTAGAGTAGAGATCCGGAGGGGAGGTAACGAAGGGCCTACAGGACCGGCCTAAGCCCCCCTCACAGTTATATGGCTTTGTTGGGAAAACAAGCATACACTACTTAGAGCACATCATGGGTGCCGGGTATAGCACGAAATGAGCAGCACGGCATCGAACATTTCAAAACGACTGATCAGAACCAATCCAAGTAGTAAGTACACTTTACACTGAAATTTACTCACTTATGCCTCGGTCTCTTATTGATACCGATAGCAGATACACCAACATGCGTATAACAACGGTATCAATTTAACTGTAGTCCCCCTAATCCTGTTCAAACAACGCATGCCACTGGTGTCCTAGTCAAGGCACCAGTCTCCGATAAAAGGCTGACTCAGCTGCCCACGTGAAGGTCAATGAACTCCACACGAGATGCCGACTGATGAGCGGTGACTACACGGCCTCCTGTTAGGGATTACGGCTAATGCCCGGGTTATCGATACAGATAAACGGCTTGGTTGCATCCTCAAAGCTGATAGTCTGGTTCAGGAAGGCTTTATTGTTCAATGAAGCGATTAAATATATCGTAGATTCACATGACGAGTGAAGTCAAGCAGCCTATCAAGAATTAAGTTGCATGTGCTTTCTTTGAATTCTCATTTCTCATTCTCCTGGTAAAAAGAGATGATTGGTAAGGGACCATGACAGATTAAAACGTAGATATGACGCATGATTCATTCTGTATTTCATCGCATCCCCTGCCGTTTTCACCCACGACCAAAGACGAACATCCTGCCACCATTCCGTTAGAAAAGTCTCTAACGTTACCGGGGCTGTCACCAACCGACACCAAAGACTGGGCGGCCTCCCGGCCAGAGCGGAGGTCCATCCCGGTACCAGGCACTTCCAAATCACATCCAACGTGTCACCGCTAACACTTTGAGTTACATGGCTCCTCCTAGGTTCAGTATCCTGCAAGGTTGCATTCAAAAATAAAATCACTAGGCCACACGCCACATAAACGAAGCTCAGGATTGTATCAAATACACTAATTATGTCAACATCATACACTTCATGAAGGCCGAGCACATTGACCAGGAACAGTAACACTTGAAAAAGTCTCAATCACTGCTCTCGACTATCACATCTGCGGGCGTACCTGGCAGAAACAGAGTACTGACGAGTTCACCTGACCGAGTACCGAACTCTGATATCACTGTTAGGAGCGTGTCCACTCCCTCGTCTTCTCCCGAGACCGAACCAAACCAAATGGAGTCCAACCACCCGCCGACACCGAAGGACGGGACCCTCCACAGCACGCGCACCGTTCCCATCACAGCCTTCAGGTACGATGAAAGCAACGCTGAACGAAACAGGCCAGACTGCCGCGTCCGTCTCACGTCAGTGTTTGATTTGTTCAGCGCGGTTGGCCGCTGGCGGTGCCACCTATCGGCGAGTATGCGAACCTGAGTGTTATGTTGCCCTCAGAAGCAGAAAGCGCTCCAGCAGCTGAGGATGATTTTGTAGTCCGCTGGTGTCCTTGACCACCAGTTGTCGGGCATATGCGTCCTTAATAAGCTCGTTCCAGTCGGCATTCTTGGACTGAAATAAAACAGTGGCACAAGGTGACATAAAATGCCATTGCAGTGACTGGCTCTACAAGTGCAAGCACACGGAAAGGTGGTAAAAGGTGCAAGCTATAATGCGACGATCTGATAGGCAGAAAATCAGACAGGTTATAAAAGCAATCAACACGACGAGTACAAAGTCGCACCATGCTCAATATGTCAGCAAACGTAAACATATCAAGCATCTACAATCAAATGCATTGCAATAGCGATATAATTTGTCAGGTGTTCAAGCGTTGAAAAAAAAACACTTCATGACAACATCAGCATGTAACAAAGTGGGAAGACACACAGATAGACAGACATACAAACGGATGACAGACAAGCAGACATACACACAGACATGAAAACAGAGGATCTACAGACAGAGTCGCGTTCGACAGACATACAGCCTCTGCGCCCGTCCGGGCCGACACTCACCAGCGTTCCGAGGTCGCCGCAGATGTAGAGGCAGTTCTTGGCGCGGGTGAGGGCCACGTTCAGTCGACGCAGGTCACCGAGGAAGCCCAGGTCGCCGACGAAGTTGGAGCGCACGAAGGAGAGGACCACCACGTCCCTCTCCTGGCCCTGGAATCCGTCCACTGTGCCCACCTGCACGGCGAGCGTCTTGGCCGGGCTGCCGGACAGAGGCGACACGCGAGGTCAGCCCGCGGGGCGCGGACAGCCGGCAATGGCGGATATTGAGACTTTGGAGGGTAACGATGCCGATGGCTTGGCTTAGAGGATGGTTGCGACTGATCAGCACTCCTCAGCGCCTTCAGATGTATATCTTGTTATGTCTTTTTATGCGGATATTCTTACATTAACGCCTATCTTTTTGGGGACGGCGCAGGCAGATTCTTCCTTCGCTCTTATATGGAATCGTCACCTTGATGAGGAAAAACAATGAAATTATTTTTCACAGAAGCAGCTGTTTATCTCTCTAAAAAATTATGGTGTGAATCATGTAAACAGTATCAAGTTTCCAGCATTTGCTGCACGTGCTAACAGTGTATTACTGTTATATCCCACCTTTGCCCGAGCTGTTCCTGTATGAGCTTCCTCTGGTGATTGTACGGGGTGATGACGGCCACGGACGGTCGCTGGGCGCCCGGGCACAGTCGAGCCACGGTCTCCACCACCCGCACCACCAGCGCCGCCTCGCGGTCATTGGAGAAACCACTGTGGACGAGCACAGAAGGCGGTTAGCGACGGCGAATAGATGGGGAGTGACTGGCACGGGACAGAAACCTTCACATTTACTGAGACAGGTAATATGTAATGTGCACTGTACTCATCACTTGCAGCTAGTCTGGAGCTTATACTTCCATGTCCTTCTAATGTTCAATAAACTTGTGACCAGCTCCGTTATCCTTGAAGCTTAGTTACTCCCAGGCCACCCAAATCTGAACTTCACCTCTCACCCGGGCTCCGTGCTGATCACTGAACCCTACTGGTGTCTGCTCTCAGTTCTGACCCCCCCCCCCCTCTCCTCCCGGGGGCCCAGTGACCTCTCAGTGACCAATACTGGTTTCCACTCTCGGCTCTGACCCATTCTGACCCGTTGACCTCTATCAATCGGTGACTGGTTCCAGTTCTAACCACCCCGGTCCCAGTTCTACCCTTTCCCCTTTACTAACCCCTGTTGGTGGCGCGTCTCAGTTCTAACCATCCCGATATCAGTTCCGTCTCTCCCCCTGCTGCTGACCCCTGGCAGCTGCCAGCTGGTGGCGCAGCTGGTGGCACCAGCTGGTGGCGGGTACTGACCCCTGCTGGTGGCGCGTCTCAGTACTCCCAGCTGTCTGCAGCAGCAGGTAGGGTCGCAGCCTCTGCAGCGCGGCCGGCGGCGGCGGAACGCACGTCTCCAGCTGTCCGCCATAGAAGCGTGTCGACGGCCATCGGCAGATCTCCAGGTTCATGCGGTACTGCTGGCGCAGCATTACCACCGGCGAGGCGCCGTGAGACGAGTCGAACACGGTGTTGAGTCGCTCCAGCAGCGAGCGGCCCAGACCGAGGTCAGCGGCCACCTGCACGGAGAGGCGGTCAAATCAAGGGGATGATACACGGTTCACACGGTCGGGGTGTGGATAGAGACTTCGCAATAGGCGCATACACGGTCACTTTGAGGACGGTAATTTGCTACCTGGGGCTGATGTGGGAAGGGGGAGTTCACAATATACACAGACGCCATAACTTGGGAGTGGTTAATGACTACCTGGGGCTGACGTCAGTCGCAGAAAGCAGTGACGTCACGTGTGACGTGACGTACCTTTGACATCACCGTGGGCGGCAGCTGATTGTGGTCGCCGACCAGTACCAGCTTGGTAAAACCGTATTCAAACGGTATGAACGCCTCCGGTTCAATACACTGTCCAGCCTCGTCCACTATACAGCAGGTGAACGGGTTCTGCTCCCTGAAAACGCAGCCAGACACACTTCAGAAGGGACACGATAAGGCAAACAAACAGTACTCAATGTTCGTTCAGTGCAATCACTTTGACTTACAAGGTAGGCGCCGAATGATAAATCCGATTCGAACAAAGCAATAGATCAACACAGCAATGAAAATATACATAACATTGTAATAGGTAATTAACAAATCAGTATGCGTTTTCAGTGATACCAGTTTTGAGCACAGGTATAGGTAGGTAGCGGTGCGGTTCACAGGTTACGAGCACAGGTTAAGATAGCGGTTCACCGCGCCATGGTCCTCCAGTCCTCACCTTCCGAACACGGCGGTCAGCTGGTGGCCCAGGCTGCTGGCCAGGGTGGCCGTGATGACATTGGAGTACTTGAGCAGCTTCAGGCGCTCCTCGTTGCGGAGCTTCTCACGCCTGTCGGGTGGTAGCTGGAAGTGGAGAGCGACACGGTCACTACACACTGGATAGGGAAAGTGGCAGTCCTGCTGTTGAATAATGAGGAAACCCCCCGACTGTCAGAGAGGGTTTCTCAATCTCGAAAGTTTCGAGGGAGAAGCTCACAGAGGTGCTGATTCGCGTCGGCCAGAAAGGAATAACTTCAAGCACAAGTTCATGATGCACGTCCCTTCACATCGTGTCTGCATGAAATCGAAATGTCCCAGAATGCTCGTCATCCTAGTTAATTTAGTAATATATTTTTTGTATTTTAATACCACTGGACCTGATACTTTTTAACAAGTTAAAAAATCACCCTGTATTTCGAAGAAATTTGAGGCAAAAGCATCATTGGGCAGCAGCCAACAGAGTCACTCGCCTACAACTTGTTTGTAAGCCAAACGAGAACGATGAAATCGTAAAATACTTTAAAGAAACATAACTAGTTATTTGCCACCAAGGAAACTCTAACGCGAAGGCATGGAAATCCCACAGTAGTATTAGTGGCTATCTAAGAGAGCGGAACATCTACCACCAGATTAAAAAAAAAGCCGTAGCGATAGTGGGACAATGTCGCCCACATTCAGAAGGCGGAAGCGACAAGCGTTCTCCCTAAATTTAGAAGGCGGCGGCAGCATGATTTGCTCCCATCGCTAAAAGCACCTGACTGAGGAGAAATTTGCGCCGTTTGCTGCACGCCGGCGCAACGGTCGTCTGCCGGTCGGCACAGGAGCACGCGGGCGGCCCGGTACAGGCGGGCGACCCAGCACACGGGCGCACCTGGGAGCACACAGCAGCAAGCCGGCCATCACCATAGCTGTGCCGGCACCCAGACAGGCCACGCGAGAACACCAATCATACCCGGCACTCGTCAAGCAGGGTTACTTATGCAAACCAAGCGCCAAAACCAATCAAGTGCAACAAAACCAGCAACAACAACGCTGAACCGAAAACAATGCACACCGAGCATCAATCCACCGCATCCACCGCTATGTTACGAAACCGCAACACACCGATAGGGTGCGTAGTACGAATACAAAACCGACACCAGAGATAAATAAGCTCCCTCATGTCGTGTCTACCATTCACACCACACTTCCCACGCTAGCACAGCAACACCGATAAAGTACCAAGCGTGCATTGCAAGTGGTGAGTATCTTACCGTTGCACATTCTTCCACCAAGGTGGGGTTAATATGGGGGCCAGGATGGGTAAGCGGAAAGGGTGTACCGACTACCGACAGAAAAGGACGGGGTAAACTCTCCAGCGAGATGAGTGTGGGCTGTGGAATCCCACCCGTGCCTACCTCGGGCGTTCGCAGCACCTTCTCCAGGCGCTCTGTCAGCTTTTTGATGACATCCTTCATCCTGTGCGCGTCTGATGGATCTCCAGAGGCCGACAGCTTCTCATTTGTCACGGTGATCCTTCTCTTCAGATCCTCCGCCTGACGATACGATTAACGACAGTCAGCCGCGGCCATAGTGCTGGATCCCGCCAGCGTGTGTCGTGTGCATCGGTTTTTGATACGGAGTGTTGAAAGTTATGTTTGTATTAGGCTCAGTGATGAATATCAGATGCACATCGAGATGGAGTGGGGCTTTCACTCCGCTCAGACCTTCAAAAATCTCCAATGCCTATAGCACGGAGTATATAGTCTACGACATAGTATGTCGTAGACTATATATTCCGTGCCTATAGAGCACTTTTCCACCCGGGAGGGGACCTTTTCTCGCACTCACCAGTGGTGGGTGTACCAGTACCCACATCCCGGCGCCCGTACGCACCTCTCGCTTGTTCTGCTCGTTGACCGGGAACATCTTTTGCAGGCGGATGTCCACCCCTTGGTCCAGCAGATTGTTGAGGCTGTACGGACGGACGTCCTCAGAGATCAGCTCGTTGCGTCCGAACCGAACCACGCGTAGCTTCACCCGGGTATCTGTGGCAGCGCCGCGGGCAGGCGGTTCAATCGTCGCGTGAACGGCAGACAGATCCGCTCCACGTGACACTACACACACATACAGCAAAGGCATTGACATGCCTACTCACATGGGAGAGACCAGACGTGTAATGTGGGAAGTAAGGTACCGACGTAAGCACAATAAGCCACTTTCAAAGACTTCTCAGGCAGTTGCAAGAAAAAAAAAACTGACGTAGGGTCTTTTTTACTTGGCATAAAAATATTGCCCAAAAATATCATACAACAACGTTACCTGAAACTGAATTAACCAACCTAAAATCACCGATAAATGCACACCTATGCAAAACTATAAATACCGCATAACGCAAATCAAAATAGCCTCTCCCATGCCTCTCCCAGCTAGGCCCACGGTTAGCCATTCCGTCTCAGACGTGCGGTCACCGACCTTCTTCGAACTGTCGCCTGCCGGCCACCAGCCGGCGGGTCAGCTCATCCACTGCCAGGTTGGAGGGGGCGCAGAGCAGCAGACGCCCGGAATCAGCCCCCGCCGCCAGCACGTGCTTCACCACACAGGCAATGACCTCCGTCTTGCCTGTGCCTGCCGGGGTGGGTCGGGTGGGGAGGGGTGTATGTGTGAGTTGTGACAACAGCCTACGTACCAGGAGAGCCTTGCACAGCGAACTACGATGAAGCACAGCGCTTCATTCTGTAGATTTACACTCTGTTAACATATAGTGAATATGGTTGTCTTAGGCGGACGGTGAGGACGAACGAAACTAGAACCATCAGTCAGCTTCTCCAATCATCACCCAGTGAGCCAGAATCTCTCACCCAGTGACCCAGGCCCTATTGACCCACCTGGCGGACCGTGGATGACGCAGACCTTGGGCGCCTTGGGCTCGCCCCGCACGGCCGCCGACACGCTGCACACCGTCTCCCGCTGCACTCGGTTCAGAGAACGGAGCTGACAGAACACACAGACAGACGCACAACAGTCAGCTACACGCGCATACCCATCGGAGACGAGACGGGTCTCTTCTGCTTCTACGGACAAACATCGGATCTCGGATTGGTTGGTAGAGCCGCCGACCTATTGGCAAGAGGCGTATCATCCGAGAAACAATCACGCTCGTCGGAGTACTGCATATTCGTGAATGGAACATACGCCCTCGCCCGCACTGTATCCTCACCAGGGCGGTGTGCAGCTGTTTGGCGGGCGGCGGGGCAGGCGGCAGTTCGAACACAGCCCGACAGTCGGCCGGTCGCAGTACAGCATTCAGCAGCGGTGAGCTGCGCAGCTGGTACAGTGCCGAGGAGAGGCGCAGCTCCGAGTGGATGTAGCTCACCGACTGAGAGGGGGGGGGGGTCAGTGTGAGGTCACTAGGTCACTGTGAGGTCATAGCGAGGTCTCAGACTGTGTGAGGTGTTTGTGTATAGCGACGGGGAGAGTCGCAGCTCAGAGTGGATGTAGCTCACCGACTGGCGGGAAGGGGGCGGGGGGGGGGGAGGTCAGTGTGAGGTCACTGCGAGTGAGTTGCTTGGATACCAGCCGTGTCAAGGATGCATTACGGCCGGCCAGAGATATAGATTAGGCTCAGTGATAGCAAGTTTTTGTCTCATGGCGAGATGCAGAATAGGCAGTGGTGCCCAGACCAGGGCATTAGCTCACGATTAGGATAAAACGTCAAAAATAGAACATTTTAACTTAACCCAATTTGTCTTGGCAAACAAAAGACACTGCTTTGACATTTCATCTTTCGGTCATACCATTCGTCCAATTCCAGCTCCCAATCACACTTGTGGAGCGGCCCCTGGCCCGCCATCTATCCTGCAGGAGCGCTCACCGTCAGTTTGACAGGCCGGGCCCAGTCGACCCCGTCGAGGGTGTCCCGGTGGCGCAGCAGCAGCGTGTAGCGGGCCACCTCGCACGAGGACAGGTCGTTGGGCAGCAGACCGGGGAACTGCTCCCCCCACCGCTGCCAGGAGGAGAGGAGGGGAAGGTGTCAGACGTCGTCACCATTGTCAGATGTTGGATTTAGATCGATACAGCAGATGGGCAGAGTTTTCAGATCGCCGCAGACAGAGTCTTTCACCGCAAGCTGACTGACAATTCTCCCTGTCTTGCAGTTGTAGGGATAGCACGACAATGTCTGTTTGCGAGCATGCTATGTCGCAACATGTCATGATAGCGAACGTATAATAAACGGTGACCATTGCTAAGAGATTATTCGCTGTGGCACATAGCATCCATACAAGGCAGTGCCACCACCGTGCCACCCAAACCATCCATATCCCCCACCTCTTCCCTTCACGTCCCAAGCCCCACCACCTATCGTATCCCCATACCCCAACATAGTTGTTTGTTAATTGGGGCTTTAGGGCGCGCCGACTACTTAGGTCATTTTGCGCCCATCCCATACCCCACCATCACCGCCGATATCAGTACGGGGACCCGCAGTTGCTACTGTACACGAACCCCAAGTCTAACCGTCTGTCCTGTCCAGTAACTACCGATAACATTGATATCGACTGCCGGTCCCTGTACAAGAGCAGCTGAGGTTTTCTGTGCGTGCCCTCTGACAGCTTATCGTTGTTCCCGGTGAGGGTGCTGGGACAATTTACTCAGGGTCGCTGTACAGTAGCAACTGCTGGTCCCCGTAACTCACCTCCCAGCGTCACACTTACCCTCTTGAACAGTTCAACTCCGCCGGGCGGAGCCCACCGAAAGTCCTTGACATAGGCAAACACCTGTACGAGTCGGTTCCGTCCCGTGGCCGCTGCCGTGGCGAGCTGAGGTAGATCCAGGCAGGCGAGAGCACCGAGCTCCGGGTGGCACCGCGAGCGGGTGGATACCACAGCTGGAGAGAGGGAGAGAGAGAGAGGGAGAGAGTGAGAGAGAGAGAGAGAGAGAGAGAGAGAGAGAGAGAGAGAGAGAGAGAGAGAGAGAGAGAGAGAGAGAGAGAGAGAGAGAGAGAGAGAGAGAGAGAGAGCGAGAGAGGGAGAGAGGGAGAGAGGGAGAGGGAGAGGGAGAGGGAGAGAGAGAGAGAGAGAGAGAGAGAGAGAGAGAGAGAGAGAGAGAGAGAGAGAGAGAGAGAGAGAGAGAGAGAGAGAGGCGGAGCAGAAAATGAATGGAGATGATATAAATATGACAGTAATTGTGAGTAAAAACAATAAATCTATGTACATCTACGTAAATCTATGTAAATCTATCTTGCATATATGCAACGCGATATAGCCAGAGTTGTGCTATCGTCAGCCGTAACAGTCCATACGGCCGGAGTGTCGGCAGTTCAGAAAGAGCGATCAGAGACACACAACACTAACAGCGGTGAGACACAACAGCAGCACATCCGCAGAAACAGCTCCCCGCCCGCACATCCATCACAAGTAGACTGATAACGCGGCCACACATCACACACACAACCACATCCGGCGTCTCCATACACAAGTTTATCCCCTTACCTTCGCAGACGGCGACCACCAGCGAGCGTGAGACGCCGCCCAGCTGGGGCAGTTCCTCTGTGGCCAGATGTTCCACGCGCAGGAACACCCTGTACACACAGAGACACGGGAAGGCAGGTAGGGCGCAGTTAGCGGCTGTTGGTGGAGTGGTGGTACGGAATTGTATTGTTTTAGTGGCACTAACACAATAAAATTTCGCCAAAGGCATTAACTTAGTGCTGTGGTACTAGTCCGGGTAGAAAGAAAAGTTGTGATGCGTCAGTGGGTAAGTTCGTCAGATTGTTGAGCGAAGAAACCAATTATGAGATAAAAATGGAAGTGAGGAAGAGAAGGAAAGGTGAAGAGATAGTAAGTACAATGCCACAACATCACAAAGCTCCAAGACATGTCAGAATGTCTCGCACTCACATTAGCATGGCTTGCCATGTCATGCCATGTTAAAAAGGCGCAAGTAGCGTTAGCATTTTTTGTTGAGCACACACGTAAGCAAAGCTCTGGAAACGAGAGCACTTAATTCACCACATGTGAAAGCTGATGGTAGGACTAGTTAGTTACAACGACGTTACGACATTGGTACAGAACCATCCGCTCAGGGAATGCCTGCGACCCCAGACGAATGAACATCTTTTCCCGGACAGACAGGCGGCGCTGCACGTTGTTCTCGAGCAGATATTTTATACCCTGGACAGCAGACGTTTCGTGTTCCAGAAACATTTCTAGCCCGCGTCAATGTTTCGTGTGCCGGAGGAACAAATATATCTGTTGCAATGGACTGACGATGTCTCTATCCCTCGTATAAGACAGATGGCGTTCCCTGTTCTGGGCAGACGTTTCTTGCATTGAACAATTAAACTTCTATCGCGTTCCAGCGCGGCGCGAGACCCTCAGAGGTCAGTTTGTGGTAGGAAATAATTAGGTCTGCTGAGATTAGGAACTTTCTTTTGAAAGTAAATAGAGCGACTGCAGCCTTCCTGCAGACGATATGTAGGGGGTGTCGTTGATTTCAGAAGGGGACGCCGACATCGCGGCCAGGCAGTGTCCGGGGGCAGCCAAGAGAGTGCACATGGCGCATGCGCAGGACCAATTGTGTGTGTGTGTGGGGGGGGGGGGGGGTGAGCTTAGGCGGCGATAGGCGGCAGGCGCTAAGGCATAGCGATATGACCGTGAGCTGTGGGCTATGAGCTGGTGAGATATGACAATGAGCTACTGAGCTCTGATGACTTCGCGATGGCGCTCGAATTTGGCCATTGTCAGGCTTCTTCTTATTCGGCGCCACAGGTTTAGGTGGTCTCTTGAAAAAAACGGTGATAACTCAGAGCAGAATATAGCTAAAGACATCGGAATTTCACCATTGTAAAGAAAAAAAAAACAATGTATGTGATGGTATTTCAAAAATGCATGCACGTGCAAAAACTAGCATTGCTGAATGCACTTCCATTATTAAATAGTCAACCTAGTATAATAGTGAAACAGCCACACTCCGAAAGTCATCAGTGTAAGCCAGCAACAAACACGGACAGGACAAATGTGTTCTGATGAGTACACCTCACTCGAATCTCCGACCACACGCTTCCCGTCGAGGCAGCTGTGGATGTGAGTGTGACTGCGCAGCCAGCGGTGCAGCTCAGACCCGACGGCACTGCCGGCGACTGACGGAGCCATCCAGTGCAGCAGTCTAAAGCGCGCCATGCCCCGCTGAGCGGCGAGCCGAGCGCTCCCCCGGCGCTCCGAGCCCTGACCTTTCGTCGGCGGGCCGCCAGCTCAGGGACCTCGAGTAGCCCCGCACCGTTTCACTGACCAGGCCCACTTGCAGGGGAACACTGCCGCTGGCAACATGGGTGGAGTCCGTTTAGCGCGGCAGAGCCAGCCGGCCGACCGACCTCTAAACTCCAGGATAAGTTGCAGCGGTCCCGGGACCCAGAGTATGGTATCTATGCAATCTCAACGACAAAGAAAGCAGGCATATAGTACATCCACCAGGCAAGTTAGGTCGATTTTATCACTTTTTGTTGCAAGCGTTCGTAAAAGTACACAGTAAGAGAGGCCAGACAAGCTCAGAAGTCACTAAGTTAAACTAAAAGCTGATATTTACAAAGTACGGATGGAGCGGCTGCAAGGAATTATGGGCGCCAATTCTTTCCAGAGTTGCTTATTGACCGAATTTTTTCACTCACTACGTTTCCATGACACGTCTAAATCGATTTAGCGAAATTTCACGTGCGTTTTTCTCGGAAACTATTTACCTTATGGAAAAAATGATCGTATCTATGGTTTCAGCTAGCAGTAGCACCTAATCCTATATTTACATTTTTAAATTATGCCTAAATGCTATGATGGAGCAAATCCATTTTTCAAAATCGGCTTAGCTTGTGCCATGGAAACGTAGCCACTACCTACGTCTTCGGGTTCAAAATATGTACACGAATTAATGGATTCTGATGACCATTAGATAAGACAGACCAATCCATACCATCATACAACAGCGGATGCACTCAGATTAAGAAGACAATCGCAAAGAGTAGCCTATGCAAGCGATTTCTAGCTTCCTAACTACGATGCGGGCAAATTACTTTTATTTTACAGTCCACTTAACGTGACATTAATCAATGTAACGCCTAGTGAACGCAGTTTCCATTGCTGCGAAGCCTCTCTTCACAATACCAGCCATGCGCAGACGTTATATTTTAATAAATTGACAGAGGCTCTCTGATTCGTTTCCCACACGAATAAATCATCAAAAACTAACAGGCACTTCATGCCAACACAAAATGGAACCAAAATATGACACTCTATCCCCCACCCCAATCAGTACTCACTCTTTGGCCTGCATGCGCCGCTGTTTCCAGTCCTCGGAGACCTTGTACCACAGCTCGTGCAGCAGCAGCGGCTCGAAGACGTGTACCAGGTCCTCCAGCGAGCGGTACGACAGGGCGGTCGACATCAGCGTCATCTCGTGCGCCACTGGCGGCGGCCCCTTCAGCCTGGCCTCCTCCTGTGTGACCGGGACACACGGGAGGTCAACGACGAGTAATAGGGTTGTAAGGTCCAGAGGCGAGCGGGAACATTCGACATTCGCTGGATATGGCCTGAGAAACTGACAATTAACAGAGAAAGGAAAAAATATTACAGTAAACTATGAACAGGCAGTCACATAAAACAAACTTGATGGCTGAACATAGTATGATCCAAGTTTGATGAAACTTATCTTTGGACACTGAACAGTCCCGACCCACTTTCAGTTACCCAGAACAAAAAGCCCCCCCCCCCGCACACCAACCGCCTCAAGACGTGCGCTCATCACTATTCTAAGGCGCCAAATATACTATAATATTGTACATTCCCGGCAACGCCCAAGGCATGGCACCGCCCGGTCGGCGGTAGCGCCAAATCTCACCTGCAGCCAGCCGTAGCGCCACGACAGAATCAGCCACAGACACCAGTCCGAGGGCCGAGATCGACTCGGCGGCCGCGGCGGGATCATCTGAGCGCGACAGATCTCGTTATCTGGCGCAAACTTGACGCTCTTCCGAGGCGGCCGAGTATGCGCCGAGCGCACTGAAGACGGCCCAGGTACTGGAGGGGGTGCCTTGACGTTGGCAGCGGCGGGGAAGGACGGACCCGCAGAGGCAGAGGGGGCGCCAGAGGGGGAAGCAGAGGGGGAGGCAGCTTGGCCAGACGGCCCCGCTACAGGCGAGGAGTTACCGGTCGGTGATGATGTCGCCTTGGCCGCGTTGAAGGCGGCCAGGCTGGGCGGCACGCGGTGTGCCTGACGCCGCTGTGTGATTCCCGGCACGTAGTCGGGCACCAGATTGTCGGCATCGTCAGGAGTTGGAGGTGTCCGAGCGGCCGCGCTGTCTCCGCTACCCTCGCCGCCGGGCTTTTTCTGCCCTGAAGATGGTCGGTAGGCGGGACTTTTCCGATTGAAGGAGACCTTTTTCAGCTCGGCAGCGAGTTGTTCACCGCGGCTCCGTCCTGTCATCTTCACCTTCGGCTTGGCCTTGGGTCGGTCGGGCTCGGCGGCCGGCTGGCCGGCGGCGCCGCGCTCAGCTACCGTCTTCAGTTGCTGCCGGCGCCTCCGCCGCAGCTCCTCGTCGCTGGGCGGGGGCGGGGGCGGGGGCGGAGGAGGCTCCGGCGCGGGCTCATCCTTTGACGAGCGGCGCCTCTGCCGCCGCTGGCGGCCGGCCGGCGGGCGCTCTTCCACCGAGGCGGAGCGGTCGAGCGCCTGCCGACGCCGGCCGCGCGGCGGCAGCGGCTGCGCGTCCGTGCTGGCGATCAGCGGGCCAGTTGGAGGAGTAATGTGCACCGTCCGGGACCCGATCGTGATGGCTCGCTTCTGGGGCACGGCCGGACGGCGCGGGGTCACCGGCGGAGCTGGCGGCGGCTCCGGCTCGGCGGCGGACGATGACAGGCGGCCGTCCAGATCAGGCTCAGCGGCGGACGATGACAGGCGGCCGTCCAGGAGATCCTCGTCCGAATCCTCCAGCGGCGGCCGAGGGGAAGGCTCGGCGGCAGGCTGCTCGGCCGCTGGAGCTTCCTCCGGTGCGTCCGAGGGTGATGTCGGCTGGGCCGTCGGCTCGTCTGCCGGCGGCTCCTCCGGCTCACCAGTCTCAAAGTCATCCAGCCGCGGCCAGTCGTAGAAATCCTCATCATCAGGGTACTCCTCCTTCTTGATGGGCCGATTTGGATCATACTCCTCATCGTCCAAATTCACCACATCCCGCTGTGACGGCGCGAAGTAATCTCTGTCGTCATCTGAGATCTCAATAACCGTGTCCTCCTGCGAGTAGGCGTCTGCGCAGCCGGGCGTCGACATCAGGATGTCCTCTTCGGACGGCAGCTCTAACCTGTCACAGTCGTCGTCACTGATCACTGGCTCTCCGCCGTGGCCAGCGGGCCGAGACGGAGACGCGGCCGGCGGCGGGTCTGTGCTAGAGTCGGCCGCAGGAGGAGACTCGGAGACGCGCAGAGGGATACTCTGCTCGGACGAACCCGCCGTGGAGTCACACTCCACGTTAGGCTCCTCTTTCAGCTTCGGCTCGGAGGGTGAACCGGGAGGGCCCGCCTTTGCCGCTGGACTGGGCGGCTCGACCTTGGGTTTGACGTCCGGCGGAGAGCTGATGACCCCAGAAGAGGGAGGTGAGGTGTCCGAGGCGGAATTCTCTGTCGCCGCCTCCTTAGCCTCAGCTGTACGGGTGCTAGTACTCGAGTCCGCAGGAAGCGCGGAATCTCTAACGGCGCCTGACTCTGCCAACGGCTCCGCCTTCGGTTCTGCTTTCGGTTCTGCCTTCGGTTCTGCCTTCGGTTCGACCTTTGGTTTGACCTTTGGCTCAGCTACCGCTGTTGGTCCGTTACTGGAGCCGGACATCCCCTGTGCAACACCTGCTGCGTCCACAGCCCGTGCCGCGGCGTCCGGAGCTTCACTTTTCACCACAGCGGACGGCGGACCGTTCGCGACTATCGGGAGCGCCGCGTCACCGCCGTCGCGTCGCGCCGAACGCTTTGGCTGAGGCGGCGCCACATATTCAACCAGAATAACGTCATCATCATCATCTTCAGCATGACCGTTGCCGTTGGTCATTTCGCAGCTCTTTGGTGAGCGTTCGCCGCCGGTTTGAACTGAGTCGCCCGTTAGCGGAGGAGGTAGCTCACTTGGCGAGCTGGAGCGACGCCTCTTGGTGGGCGGGGAGCTGGCCTCGGAGAGCGAACGCTTGTCCGCGGTCGGCGTGGCGATGACCGGCGGTAGTCCGTTGGTGAGCTGGGGCGGCGCCGGTGCGATGGGAACACTCGCTGATGGTGCAGAGGTAACACTGGCTGCCGGAACACTCGTTGGTGGCGCGGTGATAACACTAGCTGATGGAACATTGGGAGCACTCGCTGAGGGTGCGGCAGAAGCACTCGCTGGTGGAGCGTCTGGCACTCTCACTGGAGCACCTGCTAGCGGCGCGTCTGGGGCACCCACCGGCGGAGCGGCTGGCCCAGCGGCGGCAGCCGGGGTGGGAGGCACACTCGCGGCAGGCGGGGCGGCAGAGGCCGGTTCACTCGCAGCTGCTGGAGCGGCCGGCTTCCTAACAGTCGATGGAGCGGCCGGCTCACCCGCTGACGGTGTGGATGGCACGGCAGAACGGGCAGGCGGCTGAGCGATCTCGTCGTCATCAGACAGCACAATCTCCTCCTGCAATCAACAAAAGCAACAGGATCAGCACCACGAAATGGTGGTAGTGCTTAACACTACCGATATCAAAGTTAAGCACATTAGCATAGCAAATTAGCAAAGTAACCACTTTGTAACATATAACCAACGAATCAAATACCGAGTGGCTTCAAATACCGAGTAACACCAAGGCGACACCCAGCGATATAGAGGTGACAGTGGTGACACCGGTGTGATACCCTGCGAGTGACACAGGGGCCAACATTTTTGTGTCATGCTTTCATGGGTAATTCCAAATAGTACTCACCACAGGGAGAGTATCCGTTTCGGAAACGACGAACACGTATAACTCAGGCTCGTCGGCCTCCGGACCGCCGAGCCCGACCTGTTGACGCACCGCCAGCGGGCACCAGGTCTCGGCCGGCAGCCGCTCGTCGCCGATAAACGTTCCGTTCGCCGACTGGCGGAGTAAAAGAGACAGACGCGGGTCACTAAGAGACAGAGGCAGACTAGGTCGGTAACTCATTTAGTTATATCCTGAAGACGGCCAGCCTTATATCCACTGAACAAGCTTCCAGTGACAGAGGGGGCCAATATTTGTTCATATCTCGTCTGCTGGCTAACATTTCTGAGCCAGTCTCCCTCACGCGTCTACAAGACTTTTCCTGACAGGACTTACCCTCAGGTCATCTCACCGTCCAGGCGGGACTTACCCCGGGACTAACCCTAAGGTCAGGTCGGGACTCGGGACTTCCTTCAGGTCAGGTCAGGACTTACCCTCAAGCTAGGTCGGAGCTCACCGTCACCCTCCAGCCGGTACTCACCTTCAGGTCGCGGACGCACCAGCACGACGGCTGGCCCTCCGCCGGCGCTACGAAGCGGAACTCGCAGTGTCGCCGAGAGGAGAACGGTGACGGGCAGTGCACGCGACAGGCGGCGGCCCGGCCCGCGGTGATCGTCTGTGAACGGATAAAAGTGTCGTTTTGATTCATCTCTGTTTTGAAAACCGCTTCGTTCATGCATGACGCACATATTACGACTACGACTGAGCCCAGTTTGACATCGACATTTGGGACTGGCACCGAGAAAAGCAGTCCTTCGTCAGAAGACTAGGCAGCCACAGACCGCGACATGAATGGATCATTTTAGTCAGAAATATGTATGGACATTTCTGGTTCCTGATTGTTCTGTACAAAATCTGTCACGAATTTCTCGTTTTTTTATTAAAATGTCGGCTGTGCTGTGAACTCTTGACTTTTGATTCTGATTTGTCTCCCGATTTGCTGTGCGACTGAGTTTTGACGCTTGTCTTGTCTGTCGTCCGTTCTTCCCGTCCCTTCCGGTCGGCCGGCGCTCGGCGGCCCGAACCATGTGGGACCATGTGTGGGCCACATGTCTCTGTCCTGGGCCGACGACCGCGTCCAAAGCCGATGAGTTGTTCCACGAGTGTCGACAGGGAGAGGACCCGACGATCCTCTTCCTGGCACCAACGAATAAAACTTCAGCCGACAGCGAGCGTGTCGATGTGAACCGCGAGCCGCGACATCGAACTGAATCACAACAGTAATAGATGAATAAATAATAATGACAGCAAATGAATTGTTGTTGGGCATTCTCGATAAGCATCCTTACACCATACTTACACTTACATATCATTATTACAGCCCGCACCCTTACAAGTTACAGCAGTAATGTCTGCACATTAAATACAGCGGAGGCAGTTGTCACCGACCTTCCCCTGGGCCACAAGAACAGCGTTTCGGGGGAAACCCTACGGCAGTAGGCGGCCGACTTATCATAAACAGTGCACACATACATCGCGAAAATATGACGAAGTATGACGTTACTTTTGATTCTAATCTAAACAAACTCGCTAGCCGACGGTAAAACACCGAAAAAGTTTCATGTCTTCACAAGACGATCAAACATAAAGTATCACACTCGTCAACCCGCTCATCTTAATTTAGTCAGCATTAGATGCTCAAACAGAACCCAATGTCATATTTAACATTTGGTCAGCCCTTACGCATTCATCGCTACTCAGGAGGTGTACATAGGGGTGTGTAGAGGGCAAAGTGCGAAAGCGTATGGTGTTATCAGGGACACCTATGAGACCTACTCTATGCCGATCATGATAACAACTTTATCACTGATATTTGATCCAATCTGTCAACTAAGATCTGTCAACTTCCTACCAGTGGTACTTACAATGTGCTCGTAAATGTCTCCTTGTACTAAAGCCGATAATCGAAAGGAGCTAAAAAAGGAAGTTCGCCTATCGGGGCCATGCGACTTACCTACTATGCATTCAGTAGGTAGGTAGCTGTCCACTATCAACAGCCGTTTATCGAAACTACGCCCAATAACATCCCGGTTCTCACCCATTGTCCAGATCAATTAAGTTTCCACAGGCCTGATGAAAAGGATAATTGAAGAAAAAAACTGAGGCACGTGTACGAAAAGACACCATAAAGCGCAAAACTCATGCCACGTAACCAGACCTTCGTGAAGGTTCGTTCCTTCCAGCCTGATTATAAACATCCAGCCGCGTGTAAAACCCCCAGCGCCAGAGACACGGTGCCGGGACGGCTTCCTTGTAGAGAGGAAACCACCCCGAGGACTAAGCCATGCAACTCTCAGATTAAGGACAAACTAACCGTCCATCACATATCAACAATCCAGAATGCCATTCGTAGGATGGTGCTTTCTTGGCGCCATTCTTACAGGCCGCACAAACATGAAACACATGCCGTTTTCAAATGCAGGTCTACCTTCGTAGTTTGTGATGCGACAAGCATATCGACTTTGTTTAGGTTCAGTGAGCTAGCCCGTTAATCATATACGCACTGACCGACACGAAATACTCAACAAATACTATAATAACAATAGCAAGCCGTAACTAAGGACTCTAGTATTCCATGTCATACATTTCATTAAGGTTTTGCAGTGATCAACTTATCACAACTTACCGTCACAAAACAAATACACAGATACAGGCAGTACGATAACGATCATTTTAGGTACCTAAACTACCTGTCACCGAGTGCCATCGAAGCGTCCCGCCCAGCACGCTCCGTCGCCAGCGCCTAGTAGTTCAGTAATCTCGGCTAGCACCCACCTCCCGGCCCTGAAGGCGGTGTATCTGGGCGCGCTGCCGGCCACCGATCCCGATCCGGTGCAGAAACAGAGGTGGTGGCTCTTGCAGCGCCATCGCTGCAGGCCGAGACGGCGCAGAACGCCGCCGTTAGATACGCTGATCGTAGTGCGAAATCCAGTCTGTCGGATAGAGAAATGCGGCGCGTTAGTGAAGCAAGGCAGGTGAGCAATCAAGTGATGAGCTACCGAGCAATGGTACACCAAATCAGATGACCTTTTGTCTTTTTCTATTGTCAAGCGTTTCTCGTAAATATCGTTAAATGCGGAAGGTGCGCTGCTTGCCACTAAGCAGGAATATCTTCCCTGCTTCATTTGAAAAACAGATTAAAGTGAGGCGGTCTGGCAATACACACTACAACCAAAGCCTCATGGGTCGGTAGAATACAATATTTTGATGTTCAAATCGATGTATTAATTGATGTATATATCAACGGTCTTCCACAACCACAGCATATTCACACCACGGCGTCACTTAAGACCACACCCTCCCGGAACGCGCCGCTTCTCCCGACTGACCCCGCCCGCGCCTGCGCCGCCCCACCGAGCAGCGGTCACCCGCAGCCCGGCCCACGGTATTGCGCGGCGCGCCGTGCCATTTCGACCCGGCGCACTGTAGGCCGGCAGCCCGAAAAAGCGCTAGAAATTCCCCCAAACTGACTGTCCGCAATATGAACAAAATAGGTATCATTTAATCCCAAATTGATCGAAGAATACGATTCCGATGCCAGTTTTTCCCTAAGGTCAAAATTGAGGTCGTCAGTTGTCACCAAACACAAGACAATTTAGGCTCTCTAGTGGCCACCACATTTACCGATTTTCATGATGATCTTTAGTGGTAATTTATTAGCTGACCAATCGTCGTTTTGAACGAAATTTCCTGTCAGACTAGTTCAGGGCACTGTTGTTCACTGTGCCAACATCATTCTTACATATTGCATCGCTTTTCTGCAAGATAAGCTAGCTTTTTGCAAGCAGCTGCAAGACGTAAAAAAAATCATATCTAATTTTTTAATTAGACTTTTATAAAAATGTGATTTCGAGCAGCTAAAAATTAACGTTTTATACTAGCCTCTGATTACTCATCTTTCGTTCCATATAGGTGCTTTGCTGCTTTTCCCTGCTACTTTTCGAGATATGCGCCAGTAAACCACGCGATGTAGGGGCAATTGTCACCTCGCCGCTCTACTGAAGGCCCGGCGCTCTTTAAAGCGCTGGAAGTTGTGAAAAACAAACGCGTATAATCTGAATAAAATATATGTCCCTGAGCTCAGAATTGAGCAACGCACAGAATGCTGTCAAAAATTTTGGGCCAAACTAAAAAATTCAGTCATTATTAACCCCCAAACACAAGTCAGTGATAATCAACAACAACTTGCTCTTTAGTTAGACTTCTTGAGAAATGTTATTTCGAGCCGCTAAAAATGACCATGCCATACAAACCACTAATCATCTTTCTGTCATGCCTTACTCGCAATTTTTCCTAATGCCTGCTACTCTTCGAGGTCACGTGACCTCACCATTAAAAGTAAATGGGGAAATAATGAAACTGTTGTTTTTGCACATGGAATGATCTCAAACTATCTCAAGCACACGGAATCGTGATTTCATGCACTCCTTGCAAGATCCGATGCTTTACTTTTGTATTTTTGACCTTCCGTGACGTCATTTATGACGTCACTAAGGTCATAGGAGTTTCTCGTCAATAACTCATGATCAAATTGAGCCAGCGACTCGGGAAAGCCACCAATGGACTCAGAAAGACCTCCCGAATCGAATGATATGCAATACGACTTCCTTCGATTAAGTTCGTGGCCTGATGGGCTCTGACCTGACCTTGACTCGAGGTCAACACCTTAAGTTGACCTCACCCGGACAAAAAGTATACCATTCGACGCGCCTGAGCCAGGCGAACACGATGGTGCCAAAATCGCTGCTCTGCGGCCATTTTTTGCGAAATTATTTACCAAAAACCAAACCCTACCTTGGGCTTTTTGACTTCACCTCAGAGGTAATCGGTTGACCTGGGACCTTAAAATCGGGTATCAATCGTTCCGTCTTGAAACGGCGCACACGCTTGTTTTTTCCGCGAGGCTCTAGCTCCATTAGAGGCGAAACGAAGAAAAGGGGTCGTACCAACCCTCCCCCCTCGGCCGGCCGAGGGGGTGGGGGGGTCCGACAATAGGTCCGGCGAGGGTTAAGCAGTCCCACTTCGTTTTTAGTATGTTTGCTTGTCACTGAGATCAACAACTCAATCACAGATAATTTCTAGCACTTTTCCGGGCCCCCGGCCCAGTGTGCGGCGGCCGGCGGAGGGCAGTCGACCGCACGCCGTCGCGCCGCCCCGGCGACGCCGTCACCTCAAACATCGCACGAAGTAGCATTTCTCGTCAATTAGGACATTACCTTACACGCAGCATTACATGTAGCGTGCTTACGCGTGTATTTGTGTTTGCGTGATGGACTGCGGCCCTTACTGGACCTCGGCCTATGGTTGTTTTTCGCACAATGAACAATAAACTTTACGAGGCGGCCGGCGAACAAAATACACGAAGAACTGCACACATCATGGACAGTTTACCAGTTCATAAATACACCATCAAACATTTTGATTCTCACCCCCACCCTATCCATTCAAGAGGACATTAGACAGTTCCTTCACACACCGCGACCATTCCAGAGCGCTGCGGCGACGTCTTCACATTCTGAGGGGCGGTCTGCGCGGTGGAGGAAGGCGGCTGCGAGGCTGTGGGCGTCATCCTTGGCGATTGTACGGGCTAGAGAGGCGTCCTGAGTTATGGGCCCCGGCGAATATCCAGACCAGGGCGCTTAACTTCGGGGTCATCATAACAACCCAGCACGACATGATCTTCATGGTGATTCCTGCCATTTAATGGCCGCCCCACACTGGAACTCGCATGCAGGTTGCGGGTTTTTGGGTTTTCGGGGTTCTTCAATATTAAATAATACAATCTATGCTGAGTGACCCACACTACCATCTAGCAAGCGAGTCTGCATGTTCTCAGCTTGCGAGCCACCTTGCATCACATTCCAAAAGTTGATTTTGAGTCAACTTTCGATTTTCCTCGCTGCGAGGTCTGCGAGCTCTGCGAGGTTTGCGGGTTTTTCGTTGGAGTCGAATTTTGGTTCGTTGCGCTGGTTTTGCGACTGTATGTAATTTTCTGAAGGTGCACCGGCTTCACTGCATTCATTAAGCTACCATAAGGGAACGGTCTAATCACCCTAAGAATTAGTATTATACCCGTAAACTCAAAACCCGCAAACTCGCAACCCGCATGCGAGGTCCAGTGTGGGGCGGCCTTAACCCTCGCCGGCCGAGGAAGGGTGCCGCCCCTCCCCCATAGTTTTTTTTTTGCGATAACTCCGAACATGCTGGCGATAGAGCTGAAACTTGGCATACCTGACCTTTGATTCAAACCGGATATTTTGACACCAACCGCATTTTCGGGTCAAGTCAGGTCACTGACCTATGACGTCATAAGTGAACCTCTGCACGGTCTTCAGATGTCGTAACTTCGCAACACCCTCACTGCCAGAGGAGCTTTCACGGGGAAATGAAACTTGCAGGATCTATATCCATTACGAGTCTTACAGCTTGCATATCTCGTATTTTTCCTAAAGGTCATATGAGGTCAGGTCATTTTCGTGACCTCAGTCCTCACCATTACATATAAGTCAATGGGGAAAAATGAAAAGTGCTATTCTGGCGCCGGGAACGATTCCCAACTATCTCAAGCACACATAATCGTGATTTGATGCACACCTTGCAATGTTACATGCGTCACTTTTGCAATGTTGACCTTGCGTGACGTCATTTATGACGTCATTAGGGTCATATTAGTTTTTCGTCAATAACTCCCGATCAAATTGAGCAAGCGAGTCGGAAAAGCCACCAATGGACTCAGGAAGACCTGCCGAATCGAATGATATGCGTATGACCTACTTCTACCAGTCAATTTCGTGACCTGGGGGCGCTGACCTGACCGTGACCTGAGGTCAACACCCTAAGTTGACCTCACCCAAACAAAAAGTATATCATTCGACGCGCCTGAGCGAGGCGAACACGATGCGGCCAAAATCGGCGCTCTGCGGCCGTTTTTTTGCGAAGTTATTCACCAAAAACTGAACCATACCTTGGGGCACTTGACCTGACCTCAGAGGTCACCGGTTGGCCTAGGACCTTAAAATCGGGTGTCAATCTCTGCGTCTCGTAACGGCGCGCACGCTCGTTTTTTCCGCGACGCGCTAGCTCCACCAGGGCGAAACGGCGAGGGGGTCGTTCCACCCCCCCCCCCCTCGGCCTATGTAGAAAACCAATAGGTCCGGCGAGGGTTAATGTAGGCAAGTAAGAGATGTTGCACACCGATTCAAGAAATCCTGCATCTAAGTACATTTTGAATGGAGGATCCCTTGCAGCAATTGAGGAAGAAGAGGAACTGCCCAGTAAACATGCCGACGTCGGCCTCACGTCAGCATCTCGGCACCGGCATGCCGACGTAGGTTTTTTCGGGCAATCAACTGATGCGATCATTTGTTTGTAATTGTTTGTGCGTTTCCTTGATCTTTTGATAGTTTCCCTACGCTTAATTCGCGATGTTCACAATAAATTTAATCGGGAGCCATTACCTGTTATTTTCGGTGCAATTTGTTTAATATATATAGCTTTGTTCCACAGCTCTAAAACTTTCCTCTGCTATTTTTCGATTTTCAGCACAGAAACCAGCCAAAATTCGCTTGAGCATAAAATAGGTTTCAAAATGGTTTCAAATAACACCATTTTACTTTTTAGAACTTCATAGCAGCAGCATAAGAAACGAAACACGGACCATTCTCTGGGCCTTTCGAACGGCGGCAGGAGACATGTGCTTGCGTCGGCGGATCGGCGAGTGGTGTTCAAGACTATTCGTGGAACGGGTGTGAGGTGGATAACATATAAGTAAGTCATACTTCATAAGGCTTAACTTGTGTTGTGCCCATTTCGATTATCTTTTGATGTTCGTTGTGTTGTGATGATGAATACAGAGCCTATTTGTGAAACATGCATTTTATTTTATGGTCAAGAGTAAGACAGCGGGTCAAGACATGGTCAAGACAGCGGGATAGAATGACTGACATGAAGGAAACGGGATGGCATCTCCACGTCTTAATGTTAAGAATGCATGGCTTTTGGCGAGTGTTGATCACAGCGGAGACTGAGGGAAGTCGGCTGAACCTCGGCTGGGCGTCGGGTTGATAGCGGGGGGATGTTGGGTTGACAGCGGGGGGGGGGGGGGGAGGGCGGGACGTCGGTTGGATGTCGGCTGGATGTCGGCTGTGCCTCGGCTGGGCGTCGGTCCGATGTCGGCTGCACCTCGGCCCTCGGGTTGAGAGCGGGGAGACGTCGGCTGTACCTCGGCTGAGCGTCGGGTTGACAGCGGGGAGATGTCGGGCCGACGTCGGCCCGACCGTCATCTCGGCTCAACCTCAGCCAACGATCTCGGCCCGACGTCGGCTGGACCTCGGCTGGACGTCGGTATGTGCGGACGTTCCCGCCGACGTCGGGCCGAGGTTGGACCGACGTCGGGCCGACGTCGGCATGTTTACTGGGTGAGAGTCATGAATGAAACAGAGTCCCTCTGCAAACAGCGGCAGTGTCTCAATTTGAACTCTGACCTCAGATTCCAAAATTGACTCTGACTCCAGTCAGTTATAAAATCTGACCAACCCAGACTACAACTCTAAAAGCCCTGGTTTAGTCATCATGGTAACCAGGCTTTTGAGTGGGTTATAACTTATATGCTAAGCGTAAGAAGTTCTGGCGTGCACATTCCAGCACCTGGTAAACATCAACTGTGATATCTCCAAGTGGTTTCCACTGGATACATTGGTGTTGACTGTTGACCATTTGGTTTTCCTGCTGTCTGACAGCAAAATAAATGCTCAGTATAACCTGAAAAATGAATGGTTACATGGTACCTACCTAGGCCTACAGACTTGAGAATGAATACTCTCTTAGCAGACTTTGATTACTCTCTCAGTAGTGACGCCCTGCTGCCATATATATGTCTCATGTGAGCCGCAATTGTCTTTTCACAGTTAAATATATAACAAAACATAATCTAACCTGACCTAACCCTACCCCCGACTGGAAAAAATGCACGCTTTCGTCGAGAACTCGAGCGTAGTTGGGCGTTTGCGCCGAAAATTTTCGGCGTACTTCGGCGTAAATCGACGGCTTGCGCCGAAATTTTCGGCGTACTTCGGCGTAAATCGCGAAAAAAACCGTCAGGGGTGGCACCAACCCCCCCTTCGGCCGGCGAGGATTAAATGTCTTCGGGAGTTAAACATCTTAAATATCACTTATCTTGTCTCGTGTTCGTCTCAGGGTATTTAAGTCATGTTCAGTGAACCTGATTGTGACTCTCCCACGGCGGGAACAGTTCACCGGTCGAGAGTGAGGTTATGGATTGTCGGATTCCCTAGTTCAGATAACGTATGCTATCGTGTGCGTATTGACCGTTGTGATTCCTGTATTTCCGGCGTGTGGTTTGCGAGCGGACGCTGGCAATAGGTCCCGCGTGGCCTGGTATCTGCCCGATCCCATCGGCCGTGCTTGCACCACGCCTGTTGAAGGCCCCGTCAGGCGTCAGTCACCGGTTGGGCACTACTACTGATCAGAGCCGGGCAACAAAATAAAGGTTACATTATGGAACATGCCAGTGAGTTTGTGAGTCAGGAGATTTTGTGATAGCGAACGCTGGTGCTCGGTCCCGCATGACCTGCTGATGTCTATTGTCTGCCCGATCCCGTCGACCGTGCCAACAACCGTCTCAGTCCCACGCACAAGGGGGAAAAGCTCAAAAAATTGAGCGCTCAAAAAATTGAGCGGGCCCCATTATGAAGGAATAGGCGAAACGATGGTATTTAACAATGCCTTTAGCGTCACACTACGGCAAATATCGTATCCAAATAAGGTATCAATGGCAAGAGAGAGCAACAAGGTTTCTTCTCGAACACTCGCCTTGATAATTTATATCGGTGTTTTTGGAAAGAAAATGCCCTAAAGACGCTCAACTTTTTGAGCGCCACTTGTCGTTCGGGACCGCGATACTCAATAAATTGAGCGCCACGACAGACGACAGTCAGCTGGCGCTCAAAAAATTGAGTGCCGGCCAGCATCTACACTCAATTTTTTGAGCGTTCTCCGTGACAGGTGAAGCCGGTACTGGCTGCCATTTTTGATGTTATGTTCGTTGAAATACGTTAAACTGAGTTGAAACAGAAATGCAGGAAGTTGAATGCTACGTGGTACCTAAACTTTTCACAAACCCATGGCATCATGTCACATTTTCCGCTAGTAGTTTTATCGGTCTTTCGGATTCGGCACACCTCAAATAATTATACAAGGCTTGAATAATCCGTATGAATACTGTAATTGATATTCTCTGACTGTACTGGGAGAAGGGAATACGTGAATACAGAGATATCCACCCACCCTTGAATATTGGAGAATTATAGCAGGAAAAACTGTATTGCCACGGTTACAACTTACAAGGCCATCGGCCGCAAACAAACAAAAATACTATACAATGTGGGTTAGATTCACAAACATCATCAAGTGTGGAACACAGAGACGAGCAAAACAACATCACATTATCGCATGCCAGCCCGACCACATTGGAACCGGGTCCGGGTGACCTGCGACCGGAACCTGCGTCTTGCCAGCATACATCACAAAAGCAGGAGGCAGTGTCGTACTGCTTTGATCCAAAATATGCCATATACCAAATGATATAAACGACCTAAGCTCGGACTAAGCTTATCATTATCAAATCCTTAACATGTAAAAGACGAATGGAAACATCGAGTCTCAGACCAGCAGTGGCAACGATCACAGTAGCAACATCACAAAGAACACGCGGCATTATCAGACAGCCGTTTTGTTATCGGGCTACAGGCGGCGACGGCGTGGTTGCAGACCAGCTGCGAGGTAGCGGCGTGCGGGCAAAAGGCGCGGGCACACCTCCATGTGGCCGTGCGGACAGTGCGCGGTCACCACGGCCAGCCTGCTCACCGCCAGCACAGACTGCGCAGCGTCGCCGCTCCGCCGGCCAGAACACGCAGACAACCCTTCTTGCAGTCGCACAACACGTCGCCAAACTCATTCACCTGCTCCACCATGTTGTTGATGTCACCAAGTCGTTCGAGTTGTGGCTCGTGCCGTCGAGCATGACCTGCCCGATCGGACACGGGTCAGCGGCTTCTGCTCCAGCGAAGTCTTCATCTTAGTGACGTCTTGCTGATCTCCACAAAGGCTGAGCAGATGACCTTACCCACAGAGACGGCCGACGTCCTCGCCAGCGACCGCTTTGTTGTGCAGACCTGCCAGAAAAAGAAAAGCTGTTTGGTGATCTCAAACGATTTTTTTCTTTATGCAGTGGAACAAAACGGAAAGTATGTCATACAACAGGAACTAAAAAAAAGATGCAGCCTAGGTCGTCTAAGAAATGGGTGCAACATTGATAAAATTCTTCATTGAATGAATTTTGCAAATGCTTTTGATAAAATGTGTGGTGATTATAAGGAGACCACTTTACTATTAAATTGCTCAGGATTCCCTATCTGGACCTGTCAAAAAATCCTGACTGCACACCAACAATGAGCATTAAATCCAAAACCTCTACTAGGTACCTAGGGATAATTAAATTCTGATTCAGGAAAATATTTCACATCATACAAATAAAAACCTTTACTATATTGAAACTGAAAATGTGATGCTGATTCAGTGACCTAAGGGTCTCAAAGTATAATAATGAATTAATCGATTATAAATTTGGTGGTGACTGCCGACTGGCGTCTGGCGGCCTAGACCTTGAGGCTTGAAAGTGGCCTTCCTTTTCCGTTGACTCCGATCCTCCAGATGGAAATGATATAAAGGATCATTTTTATCTTATTTCATATGAGCGAGCCAGTCAGCAAAGTGGCTATCCTGTTTCAGCATTCACCCACACAATAGTTGACTGTCAGTCTGTCATGCTGTCAGTGTTGTGAAGTAATGAAGGAGTTGAGTTTTGTTGATTATAAATTGTGATGTTATGTAAAGGACTGGAAAATGAATGTGAAAACTATGGAAACATATTGGCAGAGTATTGTCACTTACTATCAGGACATATGGATAGAGAATACATTCAAATTAATAAGAAATGCCAAATATCAAGGTACTCAATCAATGATAGCAGTGGACTATCATATGTTTATATGATATTATATGAAAGTTAAGACTGAAACTACCTTTTACCTCATCATACCTAATGAAAAATTGTGTGAAGAAAACATTCACAGCCTCTTTGAAGCACTTAGACCACTAAAAAACAAAAAAATTCACGTAAACATATTGTGTCTCCTTCCTTCAAAACATCATCATATCGGATGGCGCCACTTTCGTCGACAGTTACTTATCTGCACGAAAATTGAGGAAAACGTGAATTGATTGACGTTTACGTGTTTCCAAATTTAAAATCACAGCATATTCAAACTTTTCAGTGTACCTTTTAACATCTCAGTACAACTAAAACGATAAAAACTTACCCTCAACACAGGAACGACGACAACCACGCGACCGGAGACGTCGCGACGAAATAAACAAACGGCGCCGCCAAATGAAAAATATTCTGCGATATGGGTAATGTGAAATTGAATCGCAATCATTTTGGGTAGTATGAAAAATGCTCTTTCCAACAGAACCCTAGTAAAAAACGTGAATGGACAAAAAATAACTTTTATTTCGACATAAATATTGGCCTGTTTTTAAGTCATCCTGGTATGCTGTAAGATTTCGACCTATAAATTGGTGTTCCCCCAATCATTGAAGCTTGAGCAGTGAAAAATATGAAAGCCTAATCTGTTTTGCATCATTAGTGATTCTCCTAGGGTGTTGCCATTTCTCCCTAGGTGTTGCGAGTTGCTTTTGCAAAACGTGTTCCTGAAACGGCTCAATTTTTTGAGCCCTCAGCATTACGCCTATGGGAGCCTCTGACGTCACACGCTCAATATTTTGAGCGCTCAATAATTTGAGCTTTTCCCCCTTGTGCGTGGGACTGGTCTGTAGACAGTAGTCACTGGAAGACAGCCACACACACATGCCAGCCCCCCCCCCCTCGACGAAAAGTGCGAGGCTACAGCCTGCAGCCATCAGTAAGCCTTGAAAATTTTCTGCGCATGAAGCATGGCTTGGTAAAATAATTTCGGCGCATAAACCCTTGCGCCAAAATTTCGGCGCATGACCTCCGCCGAGAACTTCAGCGTAGTGGAGGCATTTCTTCCAGTCGGGACCCTACCTTCATCCTACACCTACAACCTACAACCTACCACCTACCTAACTAGATAAGGCAGCAACGGCGACATCTGCTAAGAGAATACCCAGACTTGCCACAGGCCAAGTGTGTACTCATAAAAAACTGGTCACATGTTGATCGTGCAACTGTCACTTCACAGTTCGCGGTCTCAGTTAAGATGAGCCTTCAGATTCCCTAGGTAATTGTAAAAGCAAGTTATATTGAGTGAATGGGTAAAATTACCGAAAGAGACGGTGATGGCGTCGGGAGGAGTGCCGGGCGTCTGTTGGTGACAACAAATGTTACACGTGTGTATTGCACTTGGTTGCGCCATGAATAATTATCAGATATGAGCTCAGGAGGTCAAAATGTATCATGTGGTATGGCTTTTATAATGACATTACTGATCAGACTCTTCCTGTAATAATACCAGTGAATGTAGGTAATAGCTCGAGCTGCATCAGCATGGCATGGCACTTCAACTTGATGTGGGTGCCTCATAAGCCATAAAGGATTGCAGAAAGGCACACAGCAACAAACCAAAACACGTCATCATATAGTGCCACAAAAAGCTGAATAATGCAATTATCTACGCATAACACCCTACCTTTTGATCAATTCCTCGATATCTCCACCAAAATAAAGTAATTTATTCCGTTTCTTGACCGTGGAACATGCGTTCAGCATATTTACGTCTGGACAACGAGTTGCGTTGGAGAGGCCGGAAATAGTGGCGATTTCAGGACCGCAAGAATGGACCGCCATTGGAATGATTCTTTTTGAAACCGTGCACTGTTTTCGGCCGGAATTTAATAGTTACTACAAAATATTTTCTAATTACGTTTCCACCAAGAATGAATGCCATCAGGGCTAAATTTTTACTACTTTTGCATTTTGTCAAGAAGCATATAGTGCTGTTATATTGCAGTTTCTGCGCGTTTGTTACAAAATATGAACTATGAAGCGAATAAGCGCCAGTGTTATTCATCAGTGCCAGAAGTTAACTTGAGGAGAAGCTATGTTAATTGCTCTTGTCCATTCACTAGAAGTTATTAAATATTTTGCTTTGTGTATTCCAAAAGGAGTGGGAACTATTTTATTTGTGCCTTCATGTCAGAATTGAAGGTGGATCATTAAATTTTCAAGGCAGTTTACAAACAAGCATTTGGTCTTTCTCGTATATAAGCAGTGGCTAAGAAGAAAAGGTTGATCAATCCTGAAGTTCAGTCATCGTACCTCAACTTGGCAGCAAGATCCCCAAGGACAGAGGTTATATTGTATACCTGTCCTGTAAATCAAAGCATTTTTGTGCCTACAAAGGCTTAAGCTATTTGTGGTGTGTTCGGAGTGAGGCTATATGGCCGTTTTTGTTGTATGTTTGTTTATGTGGAGATTGAATATAACTGTGACCCTTTGCTTGTTTGTATACTTACTATGGTCAAACAGGGAACAGCACATTCACATAACATACTCACCTAGCACCTAACTCATAGCTGTACCCTGCAGGATCTGTACTTGTTCATGTCTCGAGCATTAACAAAGCACTAAAGTAGCTTAGTAATCATTTCCCACATTTTCTGAGCATCTAACATGACATACAGCAGTGCAGAGCAGCTTCAGAGAAGAAACACTTTAAATGCACAGACTCACACCAGCCACGCAATGAGCCAGTTCCTCAGTTGACTGTTTCCCTGGATGCAGCTTGGCAAGGTGAGCTAACTATAGGCAAGTTGAAGGTTAGCAGGTAAGATTGAGTTAGGGTGAGTACCTACCTATAACTGGGTGCTTCTGCTATGCAGGTCTTGGGTAAGGCTGCAAATATGTGTGATGATTGAGGTTAGGTCAGCTGTCAGGTTATTCAGGTATGCTCATTGCTCAGGTCACATTTTTATGGACACTTGGCAAATTAAAAAACTAGCATAACCTAATCTAAGCTAACCCGACTAAACCTACACAACTGCTGACTATAGGAACTAAGCACCTACCTACTTGTGCCTACATCTCATACCATGTCAAAACTCAAAGTAGAGTTCCTTGGTGGAAGAATACCCTCAGTACTTTTTATCCCAGCCCTGTGAAGAAAACTAATGCTTCTAAGCTGTGAGTCACTGCTGGCCATCCACAGGAAGAAACGCTGAGACTGAGAGCTTTGCCATTGTATATTGGACCAACAATCATGAATCACTATCATGAATGACTATGAACACATCATATGATCACATCGTTGCATGGATTGTCACATTGACAATTTTATAACAATCTTTTTTCAAGAAATACAGTAGGTAATGATTAACATCAAAATCAGCATTAAGTGGATTTGGTGATCCAAGCTTTCTCCTCCAGTTGCAGTAGCAATGAAATGATCGCATGTTTCATTTGCCAGACACTGAGTAGGATGCACATTACAATCTGCACAGCATCGAAGAATAGTAAAGCTTCCAAAGTCCATTCATTCTAGATTTTTAACTTGATAGCACTAATTTATCTTGCTGTTGTAAGTTATCATTCAATATTCATACCAATACATCAATATGCACTCATCAGTCAACATTTTCTGGCATGATCCTGCTCAGCGTGCTCTTCAGTATTGCTCCAGGATCTGCAATATTATAGCTTGTTTTCGGCCAATAAGCTCTTTTAATTTTACTCTTTTTTTTGCTGATATATGAGCTCGATCAACTTGCGTTTATCAACCAAAATTTAATAACTTCAAGTTCAACTTGATATTGATATTGCTCAGGAGTCAGAACCCAAGATTCTTAGGACCTCTGTCAGCCTCCTGGAAACTTCGGATTGTTTTCAGTCACATGCTTCTTAAATATGATATAAGTCAATCTTAATGGATCCAAAACATCCAACAAAACGACGTACAAGAGTACGGAAACCACCAGATAAACTTAAAAAGCGCCTTGGAACAGAGCCAAGTGGTCCTCCATTTGCTTGTTTACAATGATTGTAGTGCTGATGTATTTTTAGGACTCTGAAGGTCGGCTTATAAAAAAATGAAACGTTTTTACAAAAGTTGTAAGGCAAGTAATATTTATCTGAAAGAACTAAAATATTCAAAAGCCAAACACTATGAAATACATGTATCAGAACGAAAAAGTAACCCAAAAATCCAGCCTAATCACCGGCTCCTAAAACTGCAACAAAATCAGCACTTTTCCCCGCAACTCGTTGTCCAGACGTAAATATGCATGCGTTCAATCACGTTAAATCATATTACTCCTGGCGCCTCTGACAAAAGTGTCGAAAAATGACGTCATAAGCTCGTAATTTGTATTCGGTGAAGATTTAATTTTCACAAAAGGTTTCACTAAATCAAAAAACAGCAAAATTGTATTTGAAATATTTCAAAAAGGATAATTGGGGGTAGAAAATTCCAAATTTTGCAAATATCTACGACAATACATTGGTCAATCTTACGCAGTTTATGACGTCATCAATAAAGCAGCGAACAACAAATACAAAGAAAGCATCAAACTTATTCAATACCGTTCAAAAGCAGAAACAGCTGCTGCTGTAGAAGCACTTTCACTCAACTCTGTCGTTGATTCGTCATTTTTTACCACTGCTGCGAGATATCGCTGAGCGGGGGCCTCTTCCGAACACAATTTATCTCCTATTGTGAAACATGATAAGATGTAAATAAGTAGTAATCTGCATTTTGCTCAGTCGCGAGAGGATCCCCGCGCTTTGTTAACATTTTGGTGGCTACATAAATACAGTTGAAGAGGATGGACATATTAAAAGCAGAAATAGAAAGAAAGAAAAGACAACTAGCTGAGAAAAATGTGTTGGTAAGTAGGAGGTACCTACCCCAATCCCAATGCATGACCATTTGTACTGGAGGGACTGGAGATCTTCAGCCTGGATTTTATTTTCAACTGAATTTAATTACCATTCAGACAGACACTATATCTGAATTCAATATGATGTACATACAGCACATATATAGTGTAGCAAGGAAGTTTGTCTTTGCAGAGTCCCCAGCATTTAATCAGCGGAAAATGATGTGAGGCGCGGATTTTCTATGAATTTTTACAGATTCTATGCATACTGTTGCATGAAGATGAACTGTGTTGCTATTGAGGTGCTGTTTTTCATTTTTCGCAAGGGTAAGCGTAAGCCAAAGTTGTGTGTTCCAAATTTAATGAATCACTTTTTGCCAGGTCAAGGTCAAGGTGATAAACAGTTCCAGAATGGTTGGCATACTCTGGTACAAATAACCAGTCTGACAGATTTACCCCATTCCTGACTGGTCTGGCTTGATAATGCTGTCATGCTGCTGGACTGGCAATTGTCACTGTCAATTTTTACGTACCTATTTTAAATTAAGTCCAATCCTATTGAATATAGGGATTAAAAAAGGACAGATACCCTGCTAAGCAGAGATTGTGAAGATGACCTGCCCTCTACCCTCTGCTTGCGCAATTATTCCCGGTCTATGGTAGAATTTAGAGTCTGAAGTTTGAAATACCTACGCATATAGCTGCACATGACCGCTCCCCCTCACCTTCTTCGGCTGACTGCCGCCTAATCACATCCACGCCTGTCGGGAGGTTCATAAACATTGAGCGCCTATCATGCCTTGAACCCGAGATTTTGTAACACCCAGGGCTGCGGAGTCGGAGTCGTTCGGGGTCGACAGTTGTGACCGGAGTCGGAGTCGGAGTCGATTATAGAAACCCGAGCCGGAGTCAGAGTCGGAGTCACCGAAAATCTGTCGACTCCGCAGCCCTGCTAGGTCTGTGGAGTTGGAGTCGGGAGTTGGAGTCGGTCGGAGTCGACAATTCTGCCCGGAGTCGGAGTCTGAGTCGGAGCTGGTTTTTGAAAGCCGGAGTCGGAGTCACCGAAAATCCATCTACTCCGCAGCCCTGGTAACACCCCACATTTTTGTAACCGGATGCATACTTTCGTCACACGCTCTTCCACAGAGGACCGACTGGCTATTATTACTTCAAGGCTTGCAATCCAAGAGGATTTTTACCACCAGTTAGCGTGCCAGTTGAATTACCAATGCATGGGTGTTCCTCACGTCTGTTTATTGTCCAGTCCCTGATGCATTTGCCTGGATAAGGCATTTCTAACCACTACCTGCGACATGCCATTTCTCAGGCACCTGACAAGAAGTACTTCAAGCGAGGTGACCTGGCGGCGCGGGACGCCGAAGAGTACCGTCAGAGGTGCGGTCTGGTGGAGGAGGGCGCCATTCCGCGCCGCGCAGTGCCTCAGAGCGTGGCCGACGCCGACCACGCGCAGACCGGCGGTGCGGAGCTGTCGCGCTCAGAGGTGGTGCGCCGCCTGCGCGACCGTCTTGAGCCGATCCTGCTGTTCGGTGAGACGGAGCTGGAGGCGTTCCGCCGCCTGCGCCGACTGGAGATCCTGGAGCCGGAGGTTAACCGGGTGAGTGGCACGTGCTCGATAGGCGAGAAAGGGATGGGTGATTGGCTGTGATGATCGGTTCGTGATCGGTTTTTGCAGAAAGGAAGGTGTGTGGTACCTATGTCGAACGGTGTGCTGTGTTTGTGGAAGGTTTATTTATCTATAGTGGTTGGTAGGAATGGTGTGTGAATCCACGATGTTCCGTACTTTTCGTCTCGCGTACCGTAGATGTCCTAATTCCAGCCGTTTCGAATTTGGCTGTACCCATATCCGATGTCTTACCGACCCCTCTTTCTGGGACCAGTCTCCAGGCGCCTTTCTGCCTCATAAGTCATAACGACCCTTGACCCTTGTATTTTCCCACTTAGTTACTACCCACACGACCGAACAAATTTCGCCATAGACATTTAATACAGAATCTAATGTATCGAATCCCAATCACCCCTGACTCCTCGCAACACTTCCTCACCCCTCCGTCACCACTCACTACACTGACTGACCGACCCTTCCCCCCCCCCCCTCTAGGGTATGAGGAACGACTTCCAGGCGGCCATGGATCAGGTGGACGCCGCCTACCTGGCCGAGTACCTGCAGCAGAGTGGCTCCGGCTCTGGCTCTGACGGCGACGCTGAGCGACCCGCGGCCGCCGAGGACGAGCCCCGTCTGACCATGGCCGAGATACAGTCGGAAGCGGCCGGCCGGCTCGGCTCCGGAGATGCGGCGTTTGATACCCAGCTGCTCATCAAACTGTATAAGGTGAGATGACGATGATGAGGGCACTTTCGTGGCGTGGGGTGGACGTTATTAGAGACATGGATTGATCTTGGCTAGTGTTGAATTGAACATGAAACAAATGTCATGACGTTGGATCTTAGAATGATCGTGTCAGTCTTAAAGGGACTATCCCACCTTTAACATGGGATTTGAGTTGAGATAGCCAAGTTTGCGGCGAGGTTCAGAAACCACTATCTATCTAGGTTGCAACCCCCGCGGCCTCTTGGTGTTGAAGAAATTCGTTCCCTTCATTTGAAAATGGGCCTTGTACAAGGCCCTATCTTCAACATGGAGCGACCGTTAGTGTGACGTCACCTCGTTTAGTCATTCTGATTTAAATGGGTTTGTTCGTTGAAAAATCGCTTAAAACTTGGTCTGAACTTTGTTGTGGTGCCTACAGAGTAAAAATAATCAGCTTTATGACAGTAATGTGGCCTGGGGAAGGAGGTAATTTGGGGCTGTGACGTCACATATTTGAAAGTTTGTGTTTGGAATATGGAAAGCCTAAGATGTTTAATGAAAAATAAATGCTAGAACCGTGTTCCTGGTCATCCAATCTATAAAGTCGGGCACAATTTAACTGGCTTTAACAACATTTTAGAAGGTGGGATAGTCCCTTTAAAGGTAGTGTGCCACCTTTGAAAGATTTCCCGTTTTATTTTTCCTAGGATAAGAAGCTTCTGTTTTTACCTAATATCGCAAAAAAATCAAAAATGGGCCTGGAATAGTGCCTTTTTCGCCTAAAAGTTTATCGGTTTTTAGATATGTATAACAACTGTAGTGGGCTCACCTGCAAACAGGCGTCAGGCAACAATCGCGAATGCGGCGCACTTGTGACAATAAGCAAAGGTCATTATAGTGTTACGACCATACGACGTACGGGAATGAGTTATCAGCTGTCTAATCGTAGACAACACAATGTCGAGCCTTAAACTGTAAGCCTGTATTGGTATTGTTTCTTAAATTTGGCTGTCGAACATTAATTTGTGGTTTGAAATATGATTTTATGTAAAATAATTGATATGAAACAGCCGTCTCTTAAGTTATGACCCCATTACACCACACGCAAGTGGCAGAAATGACAATGATCAGCTGACGCATTTTTCTTGGCCGAAGTCAGAGCGCGCGGCCCGACGCACCACGCGTATTTGGAAATTCCGACCTCGACGAGCATCAGAAGCCACCTAACAGGCGTGTTCGAAACCGCAGGAGATGATGATGAACGGGTTTATCGAAACTTGATTGGATGAGCATATCGGTAATAGCGATTTCAGTGTGTGCATTTATTGTTCATAGTGGTGTGAAATGTGGTTGGGGTACGGCCGACAACCCGTCGGGGCGAATTTCGCACTGGGGTACTCAAAATTTGAAGAATTTAAGACGTTTCCATAGGTTTTGAAGGTATGGATAAGTTCTAAAAATCCGGTTCTCCTTATCCGGGTCATTAACTCCATATGGTCCAAGAAAGCTGGCACACTACCTTTAAAAGCGGTAAGCACTGAGGACTGATGAGTGTAGATTGTGTGACTACATTACTACCAGTACCATTGACATATAATAAATATTATTTATTATAGGTCAATGATTACTACATGCTTGCCATTCGTACTTTTTCAATTTCATTTTGGGTATTATTTTGTCCTCATGCTACGATTATGTTGGCTTTATTGTAAATTGCTTATTATGCAACACACATATGTGTTTTGTTCTACCAATAATTGCTAATTTGCTACATCGCCTAATTTGTGTCTAATGCAACCATGTTATCCCATCGTACCAACAAAACACGTGTCTTTGTATCGTTTACAGTGCCTGCTACTCGAGTGGGGAGACAGCATTCACAACCTGCCCCGTGCCGAGCGAGAGGCCATCAAAAACAAAATGGCGCTGGCCACGTATAAACAGACCCAGCAGTACCTGAAGCCGCTGTTCAGACAGCTCAAAAATGGACAACTTCCTGAGGACATCAGAGAGTCGCTGGTCGAGATCGCCCAGTTCATGCTGGACAGAAACTATATCAAGGTAAGGAATGTGCTCAATTCCAGCATTGGATCGTAATACTGAGAGATTGTAATGTATGTTTACTAGTCGGATGTTATGTGTCATTGAGCCAGGCTGAGCGGGTAAATTACGTTTTTTTTTGTCTTCATGATATGCAAGTATTTTCTGGTCACCTGAAAATGTCTATTTTGCACCGAAACGGTATAACTATGTGGACGTTCACGCATCCTCATAGTGAAAAGATCTGGGTAGGTATAACTTGTAAGTGTAACTGATGGCCTGTTTTGTATTGCTGGATTGGCTCCAAGCTGACCTTCCCTCCCCTTGCTTCTCTCCGTCTCAGGCTAACGACACATACCTTCAGATGGCCATCGGTAACGCCGCGTGGCCGATCGGAGTGACCATGGTCGGTATCCACGCCCGAACCGGCCGAGAGAAGATCTTCTCCAAGCACGTGGCACACGTGATGAACGACGAGACGCAGCGTAAGTTCATCCAGGGCCTGAAGCGGCTCATGACAAAGTGTCAGGAGTTCTATCCGACAGATCCGTCTCGAAGTGTTGAGTATGGTGGACTGACCGAAGTGAAGAAGGTGCCCGAGTCGGACGAGTAGTCGGCTACAGGTGGCAGCACTTTGTGGACAATATTTGTATAGGTGTCGCTGCGGACGCCCTTGTTTGTGTTTTGTGTCTGGTGTATGTCGTGATAGCTCGATGAGGAAGGAAACTGAACGTGACAGGCGTGTCCACAGCTGATGTGCTATTCTTGTATGATGTATTTCACTCCAGTTTCATTTGATACCATGGTTGACATCAATAAGGGCCACAAACTGTGGATCAGCAAGTAGCAACTACAAAATGTTGGATGCGTCACCTGATGCGCCGAAACCATCACCAATGTCTCCCATGTTTTGTGCCCAAGATGAAAGCATAAACAATATAGTAATGCTGCAACCTAACATTGCTTGTCTTTCTTAAAACAACGAACCTCCGTTCAACTATAAACAATGTTCTTATTTGTGTAAGTCGCCTTTCCGTGCCGGTCATAGCTCATACCTATCTCGTGGCCGAAATGTTTCAATGACATCTATCTTCCGTCGTAAATCGATGACTGTGAACTAGGCCGGCAGAAATTGGTGATTACCCTGAATACGACCGTACTATTTCACCTCATTTTTCCTACGTGGTTTGCTCAATTTGCTGCCCTATCCGCTGAACTCAATTTTATTTGACATAAATTTGCTAGATTACGCCGCTCGTATTTGATTTATGCGCGAATGTTTCACGGGGCTGCATCATTCTAAGAACTCTAACACTGCTAACTCAAACGCTAATCGACTGGACGGGCGAAGGCATAACGACCAATGCACTGTCGGGGTAATGACAGCCCCCAGTGTCCTGAACTCAGCATTGTCGCCGATTATGTCTTACACGAGTGAAGTTCCACGGAACGGATCCGACAGCCCATGCTCCATCAATTTACCGCGGCTGAAGGCAGCCATCTTGAACTGCCCGAGTTTGAAACTCAGGACTGAGAAGACTAGAAGGCACGTCCGACCGTTACCGTATTATGGGTCGTACCATATCGTACGAGCCTTACAGCTGGACGGAGCCCGCTCTCCGATAACTACACGAGCTCAGAAACGGGCACGCGTTTCCAAAGCCGAACGGTTGTGGCCAACCGTACTGAAAAGAGCGATCCCGGGTCGAGTAACTGAGCAGACCCAAAAGCACGTAGTAGTCGCCTGGAAGGGAGACCGAATATCCTCCGCTCGTCAGCTCAGTGGTCGGTTACACCGTACGCGGAGACAGATCGAGAAGTTTGAGTTTCGGCAAATGAGTAAACTTAGGCAATCGGTAATCCTAAGCCAGCAGATCAACTGTGTAAATATAAATTGTAATTTGCATAGGATCTGTAGCGTCGCTGAGGTTATTGAAATTCGGTGATATTAAACCTACCTATCGACGTACTAACTCGTACGCAACTACGTTCTTTCAAGCACTTCGCTGTGCTATACACTAGCAGTTTGGTTCCTGACCGACCCGGTGAACTACGCACTGCCCCGCTCTGTATGAGGTTTATGCCGGGCGGCGCCCTCGCCACGAGGGCGGTCCCGACTGCCGGTATGTGGGGTCCCGCCCTGTCCCTCGTCCGGCCCGCTTCCGGTCGGGCCTGGGAGCCGGGGAGAGAGGGGAGCACGCCCGGTGGGGAGGGGGGGGGGGGTGACAGGTGTCGGCACCCGGTGGGTTCGCTGGGCGGAACGGACCCTGAACGGAGCACCAGCGCCGGAACGGCAGGCGACGGGCCCGCTGCGGTCCGCCGTGCTCCGCCGCCAGTGAGTGTGGCTCGCCGGTGAGGGACGCTGGTTCACGTGGGCCTGAGCCGCCGAGACAGTGAGCGGTATCCTGTGCGAGGAGAGGCCGGATACGGTGGTAGAGGAGCTGTGCTGAAACGATACCTGTGAGGGAGTTGTTACCTCGGGAGCGGAGGGGAGGCAGACGGTGACCGAGCAGACAGAAGTGGATGAGATACAGGGATATCTGAAGGTGAACGTGTGAGGTGAGCTTGGGTGAGCTCGTGTGATGTGAGACGCAGTGGAGAGCGGGCAGCGTTTTGTTGAGAGAAAACTAGGGAAGGACGGAAAGAGTCGCCGGCTCCGTGCGATGGACGGATGAGTTGAGGACGAGGAATGAGGAGTTGAGTGAGGGGTGAGGACGGAGGTCATCCCTGCCGCGCTGTGCGGGCTAACAGCCAACAGGTGAGGATTGTTGTAACATATTTGTGCTATTCGCTGGTCGATCGGCATGTAGGCAGCCCAGCGGCTAAAAAACTAACTCCGGCGACAGCTGCCAATCGCGAAACACACATAATAACTGAGTGAACTGACAAGAAAAACACACTAACCATCTGCCCGACGTTCAGTCTGTCGCAGTTTGTCGTAGCGCAAACTTCTGTCAAAACTTTGGTTGATCGACTCGCTCATTAAATTAATTTACCTACGTGAAGGTCAAAACATCACTTCAATCGGTACCCGCCTCAGAGTGGAGAATTGCAAGACCAAAGCATGCTGTAGCTGACTTATATCAGACTCGGTGCAAATATGTAAAAGTAATAAGAAGTGCGTCACATGCTTCAGACAGGGAGACAGCTTTTCAAGTGGATGTCGGTCGAGTGTCCTGACGAAACATCATGCAATTATGCAGCCGTTCTCTCGTATACAACTTCAATCTATTTTCAGCGGTTCTCACAACGGCGTGGCTGATTGCGCATCCTCTTGACAGTTTGACGGGTTCTCAAGCTCATCGAGCGAGTCAAAGAACCATCAGAAAACATCACATCTGCCAACGCTCATTGACACAAACACATCTAGATCAAGGACAACCGAGCGCAGATTTTCTGGAGCGTACTCAGCCGAGCGGAAAATCGTAACGTTTCCCCAGTGACGCGCGCGGAATAAATCGTCGCGCGGTGCGTGGCTGCTGACCGGCGCGGACCGTCGGTGTCGATTTTGTCGCTGCGGCGTCGTCGGTGAATCGGTCACCGTCGCTGCGGGCCATCGGGCGGGTAATGGCACCATTACAGTCGGGTCGGCACACCACGGCGCCGGCCACGCTGGCCGCTCTGCCATCTGGGTCAATCCGGGAGCACAGACACTGTCCTGACCGACCGTTGAACGACCGGCTGCTATCCGCCGGCCGCTAACTCGCAGCCCGCTGTACCAGCTTGCTTTAGCCCACAATTTTAGTCACTTTCGCAGCCCAGCTGCCAGCTTCAGCCCGCTGTCCCATTGTCGTCTTCAGTTCAAGCCCTGCAGGCCGATCACCGCTCACAATTCGTCAATCGCTATCCCTACGCCATCATGATGCCCTAGCGACCACTGGAAAGCACCCTTCTTACATCACCGTCCAATAGACAACGGTCATAGCAATGGGTCGAGGATGGTGCTTGGGAGGGGAGTCCAGGAGGAAGGGGGAGGAGGAGGAGGCCGGGCGGCGACGATTTGCCGCGACTATGCGTCAAGGCTGACCTAGATAGACGCCTGCTGGCCACGCGACGATTTGTGCGAGCGCAGAATGCACGGCTCTTGGATGGATGCGAATGGTGTGATGAATGAGTGCGGACGGGTGTGGAAAAGGAGTGGGATTATGGGAACGGAAATGAAGGTAGCAGGGGATAGGAGGAGATGGAGACAGGACAGAAAAGATCGAGGAGAGAGGAGACGAGAGAAAAAGGAGGGATGTGAGGTGAAAGACAGTAGGATATGATGGAGGACGAATGGAGAAAGGGAGAGAGAGAGAGAGAGAGAGAGAGAGAGAGAGAGAGAGAGAGAGAGAGAGAGAGAGAGAGAGAGAGAGGGGGAGAGAGGGAGAGAGAGTCGTTTCCACTACAGTCGCCCACTGTTTACACACTAACACTCCTAAATCGGTGGGCCAGTCTTTACATGACCCCATTCTCTCCTTTGCTCTCGGATCATCCCCACTCTATCTCCTCTGCAAGTGATGATCGAACCGCTAATCATCCGACCTGATCGTGCCCCAGGGCGGAACATCAGCTCACGGTGGCCGGTAAACCCGTTCAGCAGGCGAGTCTGTCGTGCGTGGGCCACTGAGCGGTTCGTGTGCCCTCGGCCACGATTGAGCTGCCTCCGCTACGGCGCGTTGGCTCGGTTGAGCTCTCGTCTCGAGGCCTCGCCATGGCACCGTGAATTTGGCATGGCGGGCACGGCGCCTCGAATGAGCTAGCTGGTGCGGCTCCGTGGTCCCAACTCCCAGCTTCATGGCTCAATATAAAAGAGTTGCTCGAGCGAGCTCTTATTTTCTCCTTTATGGGTCCTTCGCCTCTGCGACTTTGCTTGGGTACTGGCCACACTCATACATTAGTCCAGAAATTCTTGCCGTCTGTCGCCTTAGTTCACTGAGACTGGAGGGAAAAGTGTCGAAGTTTGACATGCCGACGCTTGGCAGAGATGTATCGAGGCTGGAGAAAGGCACACGTGGACTGAAGGAAGCCATTTTAGACTTGCTGGGCACATATATAATTTAGGTGTCCTCAACTATGCACCAAATAGTACTTACGCTTAAAGTTACATGTTATTATAGCTGGAAGCGTATGTCGTGAGTTCAATTGCAGCTGACTGCAAGCAATCGATAGCTACATTTTCAGTGTTCCAGATTCGCTAAAAATAGACGGCGACATTGTCCAAGCCTCAAGCGCCGAAAAGCTACCTGGATACCGTTATGTGCGCTGCATTACGTCATTTCATATAGATATTTGCCTCCAGTGAACCCTGAACACTCAGCCTGACACCTTTTATCCTTCTATGAGCAATTACCGTAAAGTGGGGCTATTTGAGACAGTGGGGCTATTTGAGACAGTACGGAAGTGGCTTCGTAAAATTGCTGTAAAATTAAAACCGTTTGATATTTTGGATCAATTTTTGCTCAGGCTGATGTGGAATTTAACAATGAATTATGGATAGAGTTTTTGGAAAATTTTGAAAAGTTTTGAAAGAAATTTGGCATTAAATGAGAAATAGGGGAGAGTGGGAAAAGATGCCCAGGGGTTTACTATGTCATACATTATTCGAAAATGACGATCGGAAAGCAAAAACTTGGAGTTTCAACGGAAGCCGACATCATTTTTCTCCAAAAATATCACACTTTCGTGCCTGAAATATGATAACTTTTTTTGCTATTAAGCATTTTTCTGAAGAAGTGAAAGGGGGCATCTTACCCCACAGGGTGGGAAAGACGCCCCCTGGCGTTGGGTAAGATGCCCCCTGCACTATAAGTGACATAAATGGGCACGTGAATCGCCTGAACGAATCAGTAGTCCCTTCGAGCCTGCGGTAGACACCAAACGTCATCGTGAGGGCCCTCAAAAGTGGTCCTAAGGGGCTATATGTTTTACGCCGCCAGAAATACACAACAACTTTATTTGAAAATTTCACTGTCGTTGACTAAGAAATAGTCATAGATAATCATCCTGTGCTTTTTAAAGCTTAAGATCCATCATTATTATGACAGCCCTAGCATTGAGTAATGCATTTTTTTTTTTGCAGAACGAAATGCTATGTCCAACGAAAAACGAAAAGTTTGATTATAAGGGTTGTATAACTGTAGTTGAAAGAAATACTTTTTGCTAGAAGCATCAAAATTTAATTTCCAATTGCATGGCTTTAAAAGAATTATCCCTAGCTTGACCAATTTTCTTCAATTTCCTTGCAACCAAAACTGTCTCAAATAGCCCCACACTATGGGGCTATTTGAGACAGGCTTCAAGTATAAAAATAACTTTATTTATGGTTACTAGCTGAACCAAAATTGAACTATCTGAAAGCGGTTACAGAGAACTACGTTTTTGCAATTTACATGCTATAGGAAATATCAACCGTTTTGAAGGAAGAGGCCAAAACAGTAAAATCCGTTTCAAATAGCCCCACTTTACGGTACCATTAAACCCACCAAGGTCTTTTGAAGGGCTGTTGCAGCCGATGGAAACGTTATACCAAGGACGAGACGGTCTACTCGCACATATATGCTAGCAGCCCGGCTGTCCTGTCGAACATAGTAAGTGACCTCGTGGTCCTCACGATGCCCTATACCCTACCCTCCCCCGGTGCCGAGCGATTATGGGCAGATCCGGTCTATCCTGCCTGGTCACCGCACATCCCACTCTCTGGGTCGGGAACTGTGCGGATTTGATGGCCGTTTCCGGTGCCCCGCGGTCCTGGGCCAGTAATACACTAGGGAGGGGGGGGGGGGGTACAGGGCGGGGTCATCCAGGTGTGCGCCGGTCGCCGCAGCGGCGCCACTTCCGGCCGCCGAGGGCCGCCCGATCCGGTGTCTGGCTATTGTGCTGTGTGCGCACCGGAGCGAGCCCTGCGCGGATCGCAGAGCGTTCATTGTACGGACCGCGCTGCGGCAGGCGCCGGAGCGATACCCATAGTTACATTACAGACTGGAAGAATTACGCATGCTGGTGTTAGCTCATGGGAGCGGACGAAACAATTCGTTTTTGATAGTACTGTGTATGTTTGCAACACATGCAATAGATGTCTATGCACTATGCAGCATCTATGCTCTTTGCACAAACAATCGAGCTGCATTTCTAGCTTGCTGCATTGATATGTTACAGCGGTGAAACAAAAATGGGAACGGGTGCAATCGATGTTGTTCTGTTCTTACCTCACATGTGCAGCTATAATTACAGAAACTAACTAGATCAGTTAGTTTGGCTACCGTGATATTCATCAGAAAGTTTGACGTTTCAACAACTGCTCATGGAAGAGAAAATGCCACAAGACTATTCTCGTCACGTATAATAGTGAAAGTCGCCTTACGAGTGACAATTGTCACGGTTGTGCGTTCTTCGATTGCATGTCTGCCAGTAACCTCACCATTCACCGCATACCTATGTCCCCGTGTTGGTTAGAGACAACATTTATGTATTGCGCTTTATTTTTCCCCATTAGGAAATCTATTTGCAATTAATGGATATGCAGTGTGTGCTTACCTATGTAGACTAATGAATAAATTGGTAGGTATGCAATTTCTGCTGTTTTTTTTGCTATTGTTTGTGTTGCAGCAAACATGAAACAATCAAGACGATTAGGTATGCAAATATACAAGTAAAAATATGTGCACGTATATGGAGTGCTTTAAAAACACCGATTCACAGTTTCCACCATAGTGTTGCTGAATGGTCATCCTCCCTCCATTGCCCTAAAGCCGCTATTTCAATCCCGCCCTTCCCCGTGCGTTTCAGAGTCGAGAGTCTCGCCGCCATCCAGCCTGTCACGCCAGCCGAGCCGTCACACCGCGTCACGGTGGTCCGCGAGCGTCACGTCACGCCGCCGTGACGTACCGTGACCCCGTGTGACGCTATGTGACGCTGGTGGACGACCCGCGTGACGCCGACGTCCTGGAGCTATCTCTGACGGCACGGGTCAGGAGTGCCAGAGAAGGCTGACTGGCCAGTGCGAACGAGAAGTGAATGAGCTCTAAGCTACATCCGAAGAGTTCTGAGTCGATAGACGAAGACAGCCGTGAATAGTGATCAAAATCAGCCATGATTCTCAGAATCATTGTCAGACTCATTCTGGATAGCTTCTGACGCGGCTGCGATCCACCCACCGTTTCCCTCGTGTGTGACCGCTTTAGTTCCGAGAGTGCTCCAACCTCCGTGTACCCAGTCGTGTCACAATGGTGGTGTACGGTACCCGGACGGTTCAGCTGCCGCGGCGCAGGGACGGCTCGCTGGGGTTCAGCGTGCGCGGGGGCCGTGAACACGGCACCGGTCTGTTCGTGAGTCACGTGGTGCCCGGATCGGACGCACAGCGACACGGACTGAAGGTGAGTGATTACTGGGTATCATCTATATCGGGTTAGTCAATGGGTCAATGGTTATATAGTTATTTGAGAGGGGGTAACTGTTTTGTCTTTGAGGGTGCACATGGAAAGTCTGAGCTGAATGCGTTAGGCCAGAAGCCAAGCTCTTGGGGATTTGTTTTACTTTTCAGAGGATGTAGGATATGTTCACAGCTGGTCTATTTTACAAGGCCCGTCGATTGTGTGTCGCACAATGGTTGCGCTCTGCAAACGCAGGGCCCCGTCCTTTTCTCTGGGTCGTTGGCGCAGAACAAAAGCCCTCAGTGGTCTCTGCTCTGCCAGTGGAAACTCCCGCTGGGTCCGGCCGTTTACTCGCGGCTCCGTCCATACAGTTCCTCCCTTTCCGTTCTGTTGGCTCGCTGCAACGGCACAGCGTCGTTACGAGGTGACGGCAGGCCGCACCCGGCACCGTCTGCCGTACGGCGTGGTCGTTACGCGGCCGGCTGCATAGCCCGCGGGTCGTGTCACAGGTCACGGTACGTGAGGCCCCGTTAGAGTAACGACTGGTGATGCGGCCGCCGGAGGGTACGAACGTCGTGCGATGACGGAGTGGCGGCTGGCATGTGTCGTCAACTGACACCGTGACACGCCAGCTGTGTACTGGGAATCAGTACCAGTTGCGTGCGAGCCAGCAGTCCCTAATGATCGCCTCGTGCACATAACCTTCCGTGGTAAAGCTGTTTCCCAAACTGCCATTTGTCACGATATCCCTCTTCCTCTACATTTGCTTTTCACATTTATTTCAACTCATGCAATCGTTCTAAGGCTCTTCATTTAATTTGCCATCTTTTGCTCGTCTCCACTCGTTTGCTCTTATGCTTCTTTTCGGCAGCAATGTGGTTCCTCAGCACGATAACGATTTGGCGTCTTCCCAGTCTACATTTGCATGATTGTTCATCATTGTAGGTTACCATTTATCCCTTCGTTGTTGATTGTTGTGAATTAGTATTTTGTGGAATGTCTTATAAAAAATCATAGTTTAAATTCAAAACATCCTGATTCCAAATTCATAGCCAACATCTTGTATTCCTCGATCCACCCTCATCGCTCGCCTCCGGACTTTGCTCTCGCTGTTTCTCCACGAGCCACCGTTCCTCTCAGATATTCCGTCTCGGTTCACCGTCTTTTCCTCGACTAACTCGTCTCCTGCTCTGTCTCCTGTCCCCGTCTAACCTCTCTTCTTTTCTCTCCACTCTCGTCTCCCGTTTTCCGTCTCCCTCCTATTTCACGGTGTTCGGGCGCGATGCTGAAATGTACTTATCCCCACCTATTACACGCTCCGTTTGGTGTTTGGGATCACTGGGTGCAACGCTTTCTGCCCACGACTTTCCCGTTGAGCAGGTGTCCCACCTCAAGGTCAGAAGGTCTGAGGTGGGACATCATATAGGACCCACTTACTCAGCCAATCAGTTTGAACAACTGGGTGTCGTTCCATGTTTGCCTTTATCTGACTTTTCACAAGGGACGAGGCTGGCAGTATTTATTTGGCAGTTTAAGCCCAGTTCAATCCACCTTTAAAATTTACAGGAACTTACGTTTTAACTTTGAGTATTTTATTTTATTTTTCTGATTTCAATTTCTACCCATTTCCTTATATCGGGCTCAGACTGACGAAGCATTGTTAGATCTCAGGGGGGGGGGGGGGCAATGATGAACATGTTGCCCATTATTTATGACGCTTTGTCATGCTTCCGCCGGATATAACGGCATCAGACTCATGTTTATCGCTGTAACATATGGAACAGCATAAAAGATTCACCTCTCGGTTGTAGGCTTTCAACGCGAAAGGCTGATTGAGAGGAGGGTTTTTAGCGCAAATGATAAATGTTGACACTGGCGGTCGCAGGGGGGGGGGGGGCACGGGGGCCATGGCCCCCCCCCCTTTGGTGCTGAAAGGTGGGGCCATACTATCTTTTGGCCCCACCTTTCAGATCGAACAAAAGTCCTAGAAAAGCTTTTCGTATGTTTCATTTTCTTTCTTGCGCCATCAAAGGACGTAAATTTCACTCATGAGTGGGCTCAGTTTCGCATTCTGTCAATTTGGCGGTCAGCGTCGCTGGCACCGGTTCACGAGTATGGCCGGATCTTATATGGAATATCAGCGTGGGTTTACTTGAGGCTCTCGTAGGCCCAGCATTCAGCAATGGCTGGCATGAGACCCTCTTCGGCAGTGGCGGGTGGGCCCTGCTAAAGGAGATTGGCTCCAAGACACTAAAGTAAGACCTCATGGGTTGGTGCTGTGCACCTCAGAAGCCCGGTGGTGACGCCGTATGCCGGCTTGGTTTCTTAAGGATTAGCGTGGGACCTCCGGGGCCTGCATAGAGTTTGCATGAGCTAGTATGTAATCTCAGAGGCATGTGTGTAATGTGTACACAGTGGCGGTCGCGGGGGCCGGGGGGGGGGGGCATCAGGGCCATGCCCCCAAAGGTCAATAAAGGGGGCCATCATATCATTTCCCCCCCTCAAACAACCAATGGGCCCCCATATAGGTGTATGGGGCCCTGGCAATTATTCGATCGTCACGAGGCTAAAAAACCCACGCCCAGCTCCCCCCACACCGGTCTTTGCACGTCCTACACTGATCTCTGTGAGGGAACTTCAGTGGCGGTCAAGCGCCTACGTTGACCGCTAAGAGCCTACATCAACCTCTGAGGCCCCACATCTGGCCTATGAGGGCCCCTAACCGGCCTCAGTGGTCCCAACCGGCGTCTGAGGGTCTCACACCGGTCTCCGGTGGCCTTATTTCTGTCTCTGGTGTCCCAAGACGAACCTATAGGTGCCAATAAGGGCCCCGCACTGGCTGCTGAAGACCCGATGCCGGCCTCTAAGGGTCTGCATTGGCCTCTGAGGAGGGCCCATCTTGGCCTTTGAGGGCCCTCTGCTGGCCTCTGGGGTCCAACGACGGCTCATGCCGGTCTTTTAGGGCCCCACGCTGACCTCTGAGGGCCCATGCTGGCCTGTAATGAGTAAGGACCCACATTAGCTTCTGAGAGCCTAACTCGGTCTCTGATGGTCTCAAACTACTGGCCTTTGTAGTTTGCAGGCCCTGTACTGGTCTCTGAGGGCCCTAAACTAGCCTCTACATGAAAACATACACTCATGGGTGGGTTTCTGAAGATCAGAGGGCTCACGCAGTCTCCGGCACAGCCTTACGTTGGTCCTGATCGAGATTGCTTTACGTCCTGATGGTCCCGCGCTGATTCCCTCATATTTCGAGGTCGGGACCCCATGAGCCGGTGTGGGTCCTGGGGCTGGCAGAGACTGATGAAGTCCTTAGGGCTCAGGGCCAGTCTTTTTAGCAGTAGGACTAGGCAGGTTGAGTGAGCCCCAACAGAGCCGTTGCGAAGCCCCGCAGGAGTCGCGCGCGGCCCTCAGATGCCAATTCTGAAAGCTCGGAACCTGTGGGGGTCTCCAGAGGCCGGTGTACCTACTCTCTCCCGCCGCCACACAACTAGGTACCTATATGGGTAAATGTCATAGTCTAACAATGCTCTCTGGGTTTCACATGCTTGTTCAAAGCAAGAGGTATCTGTACTTTTTAGCAAGATGTATCTGTACTTTTCCGAATTGTTTTATAGTGGTAAGGTCATGAATCCGCGTGCCTGACCTTCCAGTATACCTATGCTTCACCGATCCGTGCGGCGCCTCGTGGACGTAAAAATTAGCCGATCACCCCCCCCCCTCCCGGTGACGGATAATGGTATGTCCCGCGAGTGTGACTTTGGCCCCCCCTTTTGCTAGCGGCTGCGACCGCCAGTGAATGTTGATAAGGTCTATTGCAGTCCAAATGCCTTTGATTTCTGGAGCTTACAAGAACACAAACCCACCTTTCAACTGTTACATTGAACATTCATTAACAATAACGACCATTAGTTACCAAGACAGCAGTAACACACACAATCAGACCCCATCTCGTTTTGGCTTTGCTGCTATATTTTGTGCTCACCCATAAAATTACAGTTACATGTAGCGTTAGAACTAAAAAGTCAAAATGCATTGAATCGCTCACAAAACTAGTTCAAGACAAGACAAGGTCAAATTTAGCTGCATCCCTTCGGTCTTCCGATGCTGCTCATTCAGAGAGCTAGCTAACAGCCAATAAAAGCAACTAATGATTGAACACTGAAAACTTTAGACTCCGCCACCAGATTGTTCCCGTGTTGAAGTTGGCAAACGTTCGAACTGAAATGGACTGTAGGCGTAATGAGTCAGCAAAGCGAACTGCAGCGGAATGAAACGCTCCAAGTTTTTAAGCGATTCTTACAAAATGGATCTTTGTGTAATCAAAAGGAAACATTAATTGCATTCAGCGACTAATGTGTCGGTAATTTTGAAAAGGGAAGCATTCTTCAAAGTGGCTCAAACACGAATCTAGTAGCGGAAATTATGCATAGTAACAACTCAAATGTGTTTACATTCAGCTTCAACCCTCAGGCAGTTGAAATTAAAATTGAAATCAAAATAGCTGCTGAAATGCACGCCTAGGTCCTACTGCAAAAGTATGTGGAGCCATTAACATGGATTTATACGCAGCTCCATCCTTCAAAAAAAATCGATAATGCATAACTTACATGTATCCAATTTTTGTCTGACAATATCGATGTGCTTTATTGGAGACTTCATACGATCTTTCGCAACACTCTGCCTGAAGCTTGCTTGTGTTCTGACTTCTGGCAGCACGGGGCAAATCTAATAAACAACTGAACCACTTCATGCCCTGGCCTGGCCGGACAAGATCGCTTGCTCCATTGTTTCAATTAATTATCTGACGGTCACAGTAGCTCCATTTTCTTCGTCTTTCCCCATTCGCTGCACCCCTTTAGTGCACTTGCACGCGTGCCGCGGCAAAAGCGGGCAGCAAATGGCGTGCACTGACCGTATACCCCTGTGTTGAATAACGCGAGCCGGGACGTGACGGGAGCCCCATCGGAGCCTGGTGGCGGATCTTGTGGGTTTGAGCACTAAACAGACCACCGCTGTGCACTGTGCACGTCACTGCCGTGCTCTGTGCACCATACGCTGTGCACTGGCGGGCGACAAACTGCCGGCACGTGCTCACAGCTCGTGAAATGATAGCTCCCGGGCCGAGCTATGGGCAGTCAGCGTGGCAGGGAGCGTTTAACTGTTGCGGTCTGGAGGAACTACCGGTTTTGAAAACGTGGCCAGGGCTATAGCTGCCGGGTGGTGTGGGTAGGTACTGAGGGTGAGGACAGCTTTTGACAAGGATAAAATATGATTTCTGCAATGGAATGAAATGTAGGATGACTGATGATTTAACTTTTATGATGGTACCTTGCAATTATTCAAATTTCTAGCTCCTTAACCCTCGCCCTGGCAGGGCATTTTTCATAACACGGCCTGGCAGGGGGGGGGGGGGGGTCGATGCGACCCCCCCCTCGCGATTGGCTCCTATGGCACCTAGAAACACCAAATTTGGTGGGTAGGTGGGCCCCCTGGAGTTCTCGCTCCTGTGCAAATTTGGTTGCTCTAGGTCAATATTTAGGGGGGTTTTGGGGGTATAAATGTAAAAATTTCGCTAAAAACAGGTCAAAAGTTTTTCGCTTATAACTTTTGATCTAATTAAGATAGAGCAAAAAGAAAAGCACCAGTGAACTCAGCACGTCAAGGCGCGTCGAATGATATACTTTTTAGCTTGCTTAAGTGTACTTAAAGTTGTTCTTAAATTTTAAGTAAACTTAAATTAATAAATTAAGTTCAAGTTAACCAAATTGCATCATATCGCATATCATTCGATTCGGCTGATCACCAGGAACACAATGATACCATTTTTTAAGCTCTAGCGTCATTACGTGCCAAGTTATCGGCAAAAACGTTGTTTGACCTCAGTTGACCTCATTTGACCTGACCCATGGATAAGTACACCAAACAAAGAAGCACCAAGTGACCTGCTGTTAGGTACTGTGGTTTCAAAGCACAAAAGTGATAGAACGAAGCGGATATCTCCAGTATTTTCCGAATTTAGTATTTTCCCATAGGCTTAACATTACGACGTAATGACCTCTAACTGACCTCAGGTCAGTGACCTAAAAAAAAACGAACTATATGTTATACAACTCGGTGAATTTAGCACACCCTGAAAGTTTGAAGGAAATCAGGCCAAAACTGTGAGTTGGACAGGTGCAAAAACAAAATTGAAATTTGACCATGACCTTGTACCGGTTTTTTTGACCTGGTGACCTGACCCAATGTCACCCGGACCTGAAATTTTCAGGTCATATGTAAAAAGGTTGCCCCATAGGCTGTGCCAAATTTTGCGGCGCTGCGCGCCGCCGTTTTTACGCTATCTTCGAAAAACCTTAGGGGGGGGGGGTCGCATCGACCCCCCCCCCTGCCAGGGCGAGGGTTAATGACTGTTTTTCCATTTCACGATCGCTTGCCAGCACCTCAGGATCAATAACTACGTTCCAAGAAACTTTCAAGCATGCATACCGATACCACTTGCAAGCTGAGCGCAATATAACTCCATCGGTGCGACACCACTAAACACAAACCGTCGTCGGAGTTGCAAGATGGGAGGTCCATTATGCTATTGGGTCTTGGTTACGACCAATATCTTGCAGTAGGTAATTGTGTTTGAAAATGAGCTAAAAAGATTTATATGTTTCGGCTCGACAAATACCAGCTTTATGGTTGTGAGTCTTTTGCCCGGATGCTTAACTTTACCGGTGACAGGCTCCTAGATATCTCTGTAAGTGGTGGGCTCCGGACAAAAATACCGAGACGCAAAATTTTCATAGAATGGCCGTAATTTACCGCCTGCCGCTAATATGGTTGATCAGCTTACAAAAAAGCACTTGCTTAAGTAGATTTATTGTAGTTTTGTTGTAAAAGATACATGACAGGGGCGAACACTCCCGTCGATCAAAATGGCAACCGGACGTATGTACTTACTTACGAAAGCATGACGTTTTACGCGGAGGGTGGATGCCAGACAAATGGACGGTGCACGGTGGACGGTGGACGGTGGACACTGGACGGTGGACACTGGACGGTGGATGGTGGACGGTGGATTCTGGACGGGAGACGGTGGACGGTGGACGGTGGAAGGTGGATGGTGGACGGTGGACGGTGGACGGTGGACGGTGGACGGTGGACGGTGGACGGTGGATGGTGGACACTGGACGGTGGATGGTGGATGGTGGACGGTGGACGGTGGACGGTGGACGGTGGACGGTGGACGGTGGACGGTGGACGGTGGACGGTGGACGGTGGACGGTGGACGGTGGATGGTGGACACTGGACGGTGGATTCTGGACGGGAGACGGTGGACGGTGGACGGTGGAAGGTGGATGGTGGACGGTGGACGGTGGACGGTGGACGGTGGACGGTGGACGGTGGACGGTGGACGGTGGACGGTGGACGGTGGACGGTGGACGGTGGACGGTGGATGGTGGACGGTGGATTCTGGACGGGAGACGGTGGACGGTGGACGGTGGACGGTGGATGGTGGATGGTGGACGGTGGACGGTGGACGGTGGACGGTGGACGGTGGACGGTGGACGGTGGACGGTGGACGGTGGACGGTGGACGGTGGACGGCATGTCGTTAATGAGACCTGAAGACAATTGGACACAGAGCAACGACTGCGTCCAGGACATCCGGCCAGATCAGATCAGCATTGTGATCAGATCAGATAGATCCAACTGCAGCAAGGCATGGAGTGGGGACGGATGGCGACTGGCCAGTTTAATGAGCAAGCTCCTCGTGACTTGTTTCTGGTTTCAGTTTCAGCGTTCATCCAAAATACACGTGACCGCAGGTGTATATGAATTGTGATTACATACGTGTATGTAGGTCTGCACAATAAACAGCGGCAATGTTCTGCAGATTGCATTACTTATTCGCTGAAGTGCGATAACAGAATAAGTGACCCCAGCTGGAGAAGCGACCCGCTAATTAACGCGCAGTCTATATTCAGCAGTCGGAACAACAGTGGCACAAATTGGATCACCCGGTAACTGTAAGCTGAACACAGCTCTCGTAGCGGCCGTTCTACCCTCATCTTTCCCTCCTCTATCCTCCCCTCCCCAGGCCCCGAGGGGTCGCCCCTCAATTACCCTCGCCCTCCATCGTGTCAGCAGTACGAGGGGCGTTCAAAAAGTTCTCGGCCCGACCATGAAGGAGCAGAGATACGACGTCGACTCATTAGACCAAAAATGTTCATTTAGTCAAATAACCAGCGGTAAGACAAAAATATTTCGCGCAGCGCTTCGCGAGAGGCCCCTGGGTCTCCATAGCCAAGTGGGTTTTGGACGCATCTGGCACGTCCAATACGGCTGCTTTTGTCTCCTTGCTGTCAGCGAAGTTGCCACTGCTAAGCAATTTCCTTATGTTGGAGAAGAGGTGGCAACCTGAGGGTGCAAGGTACGAAGAAAAAAGTGGCTGTGACAACAACTCGAAGCCACAGCTCACTGCTTCGCTGATCGTCACCCTGCTCATGTGTGCTGGTGCGTGGTCCTGGATCAGGCGCACACTTTTAGTCAGCTTCCCTAGTCTCTCCTTGATATCTGCTGCTCGCTACTGTTATCGAAGGGAGGTGTAGCATTCATCATTAATTGTGCGCCCCTGTTTTAGAAAGTTAACGAGCAGAGCCCCGCCATCATCCAAAAATGCAACCACTGTCACCTTGCCGTCTGACTTTAACACGTCGCACACATTTGGTGGCCTTTACTCAGTGTGCTTCCACTTGTGCAACTCGGTCACGCCCTGAGGGTCAATGTGTGACACCCACGATCCCTCCACGGTAACAAGTAGTTCAATGAACTCTTTTGGATCTTCGATATAGGGGCCAAAATTTTCGCGTTACGCCTCCTTTCGACTTTGCCTTTCCTCTGGAGTCAGCAAACGGGGATGCATCTTGCAGAGATCTTAAACATATTAATACGCTGTTGAAGAATGGCTTTGAGGAACCTGATAGACACCTCCGCTTCTGCTGCGTCGTTCCAGACCAGAACATTTGTCATTTTTCACAAAGAAGTGCTTATTTTTCATATTTTCTTGAGTCAATGCTGTTGATGGCTGGCCACTGCGGGGGTGGCTATTAATGATCTGTTGACCAAAATTGAACAGAGATGCCCACTTTTTGACGCTACTGTAAGAAAGACAAACCTCAACATCTGTTGGCACTAGCTTTTCGTGAATAACGTTTGGTGCATTTTTCTGCAATACATGCACCAAATCACTGTTCTATTCTGGGCGTCACCCATTCTAACCGGGAATAGCAAACTATGTTACGATTAATTAGCAGCCTGAACCAATCACAGGGCAGATTGGTTAATGGCTACGTAAGTGGACATCCCAATAACACATCATTGAACACACCGCGTTGCAGGCCGAAATTCCAACTCCTTCATGGTTGGGCCGAGAACTTTTTGAACGCCCCTCGTATTGACACTATTGACACTATAATACATCGCGCTCGGCCCCCGCACAGACAGTAATGGCTCGCTAAAAACAGGCCAGCCGGGGCGACATTTACCTCGCGCCGCGTCAATCATCCTCTGAGAGCTGCGCTCGGCTTGAGTCGCCCGTTTCATATTTGCTCCAGCTAAGGTAGCCTAAAACAGCACGGGCTTCAAAGTCAACGTTGGTGTTTACGCTTCTTACATGGGCGCTGTCCTCGGCTTAGAGTGAATGGTGATGCTGGTGGGGCATTCCACGTCAAATCAAACACCGAAATCCGTCATCCCCTTCGATTTTTCTGAAAATTTGTAGGCAGACTGGGCATGGTTCAAAACTGAGTTACGTATAATATTTTCGAAATTTGATAACGTATCGCTGAGATATAGGTCATCGAATATAGCGAAAAATGCCACACATCAATTTTTTAAATGGCTATAACTCTGGTTCCTTTTCTGGTATCAAAATGATATTAACAGGCTCTTATAGGCAATTGATAAGGCTTTGATTTTTAATTATAAAATTAAATTGAAGTGACCTTGAAATGCATTTGACCTTGAATTAAAACAGAAAAATTTAAATAGCAAAAAACACGTCACCTTCGATTTGGGTAATTTTTACATATTATGTCCGTCACAATGTTCCTAACCATCTGTGAAAAAATTGGAGTGGGCCATTCATAACTTTCGCGGCAAACGCCGTTTTCATGCATCAACATCACGCAACCGCGCGTGACCTTGAAAGACAGAGTCAAGACATGCTTGCTTGTGTACACTTTCTGAAATGAATGATTGCTGATTAGTGATATCCCAAACTCTGCGAGAATGGAAATGCATAGTCATCGTAGTCAAGCATTCACGTTCCATAGTAAAAGTGTCTCAGGCAAACGGTATTTTGCGGTGAATTTTGAGCCGTGTGGAAATGCATCATTACGGAGCGAGCGAAGCGAGCGGAGTCTTTCCTTAGATTAACGGAAATTTCTGAGTATGAGCGGCCGGCCGGCCGGCCGGCCGGCCGTGCGGACGCTTTTGCGAGGCTTATATCTCAGCAACCACTGGACCGATTTACACGCGGTAATTTTTGTAGGGTAGCTTCATTCCTTCTACCAAGTATTGGACTATTTCCGATGCATTTGGGTGACCCCTTATGCACGTGCCACGTGCAAAACGAAGAGGTGTCAGTTTTGTAATTGTTGCAATATCTCGGTAACTACTTGGCCGATTGCGCTGAAAGTTGGCATGTAGGTAGGCACCCACTAGGCACTGCATATCCATGTGCCAGAGTTGGGGTGCTGCTGCACGTGCGCACGTGCAGGGGTCGTTTCCAGATCTCGAGAACGGCTGGACCGATTGCGCTCAAATTTGGTACACAGTTAGTGACCGGTTAGTAGGGTGCCGTGCACAAGTCAGTTGGGACACATTTTGCACGTGCGCACGTGCAGGGTGCCGCTTCCAGATATCGAGAACGGCTGGGCCGATTGTGCCCAAATTTGGCACATCGCTGGAGACCGGTTAGTAGGGTGCCGTGCACAAGTCAGTTGGAGGTACCCCCTCGAAATTTCGCACGTGCAAGACTCACCCCCTCGCTCGCTCCGTTAGTCGCCCCAAAAGGCGCTATACTGGTGAAGTAAATTCAACGAAAACATTATCACGCAACGATATCTTCACGTCTTTTGATCTTCACTATACGAAAGAACATACATTTTTTTAGTACACGTAAGTATGGGAATTTTTAGTTAATCCAATAATAAATATGGCAGTTAGAGGCCTGCTAAGAGTAACATGTCGCCGGCTGAGGCGGGCTCGGCCGATGCGGGAAACGCAGCAATCACAATTTTGTGTTTACACGTTCATATTTCAATTGTTTACCAACCCATTTTCAAAATTCTTTCACCATAAGATTGCCTGTATAGTTCTTAGTCTTCTCACAAAATTTGACGCGAATCAGGGGTGTAGGATCGCAAAATAGGTTGGGGGGCTGAACCCCCGACGCCGGTGGAGCGGCGACGAAAGGTGCTGAGCGGGAGGGGGGGGGGGAACAGCAGTGGAAAAGGTGTTGACCGGGGGGGGGAGGGAGCGTGGACCATGGTGGTGAAAAGCGGGTCTATGACTTGAGTGATATGACTTTTCCTCCCCCTGGATCCAAGTTCAGGCTTATAAAATAAGGCGTAGGTATTTATATTCCGGCTCAACGTTTTGCAACCACATTTATGCAGTGTATGTTCCCGCTCTTTTCAAATGCAAAGTGATGCCACTAAAACGGTATATGTATGCTCTTTTTGTAAATAATCAGACATGATTGAGTTTTATTCACGATCGATGGCAACACAAGTCAAATTCCTAAAACCAAAAATTCCAAAAACTCCTGGTTTTAGGAATTTGACTCGTGTTGCCATCGATCGTGAATATGCTCTTCTTACACTTAAGGCTGATGAGAGATTCAATTTCTTGATTTATTCAGTATTTAGATTCCTATCCCCTAGTTTGGCAAACTGTTTCAGGGGTTCCTTGGAGGTACCCCTGCACTTTCCTAAAATCTAGGTACTCATTTTTCACCAATCACCCACTTCATTTCGGAAGGGTCAAGTTTTTGTGTAAAGATTGTAGACTGTTTAATGGCTCCCTTTTGGCTGTTTCAGGGACCTCCTCGACTACTTCTAGGGCCACGATAGCGGTATCGACAAATAAGGCGGATCGTGATCGGTAAAACAGGACAGTGACAGAACAATTTATGTTGTAGTACATATTTCGCAAAACCCCCACATTCTGCATAGCATTGGAAGCATAATTTTGTTTTTAAAGTTGTAGGTCGTGTAGCCACACGAATACTCTCAAAAATGCACGAAACAATTGCAGGCACGTACCTAGGATTTGGCCAGGGGGGGGGGGGCGGAGGATCCCGGGGGCCTCCTCTCTACAGGGCGCCTCCTCTCTACAGAGGGCAAGGGAGGATCTAGGCGAACGTTTTTGTGGGGGGGGGGGGGGGGTTACAGGTCGGCCGACATGCCGGGTCTGATGGATGAATTCTGACGACCGGGGGAGGGGGAGCGAGTATGTCGAGATCAAAAGGCATTTCGTCTTCGCCGCTTCTAAGATGAAGCTTTATCGTTATAAGTCACTCGGCTCAGTAGTTTAACCCGCGCCCTGGTGGGGGGGGGGGTTATTTTTTGCCCCCCCTCCAGACTTTTTGATATATCTCCAGAACCGCTGCGCCGATCGTCACCAAACTTTCAGTACCCTCCCGGACATCAATTTTACACATTGTGACCAAAAATTTTTCCAAAGGCTATGATAGGTTGGCCGGAAATGACGTCAGAGTGACGTCATGTTCTGCCGTTTTCGACCCAAAAAAGGGTTTCGCGGGAAGAGCTGTCAGGCCTATAGCTTTGCAAATACAGAAAAATGATAAAGACATAAAAGCTGTAGAATCAACAGGGCTACAAAACTGCCATCTCGGATTTTTGAAATTTTTGGATTTTGACCCCCAAAAATCAAAAAATAAATTTTTTGCATATAATAATCGAAAAATCCAAAAAGTTTTTTGAATTTCGCAAAAACCGGAATATATGTGATAGTCCTTACCGCCTTCCATCCACATACCAAATTTGAGATCGATACCTCTTTTTTTGGCGAAGTTATAGCGAAAAAACTGTTCAAAATTGATGACGTCAAATTTTCAAACTCAATTTTTAGCAATTCTAGACCCCGTAGCGCAAAACAAAGACCACCATTAGACTCCCCGTGACGAGCTGCATCGAATCAATACCCATTTTATGCAAAACTATCAACTTTAAAATTTGACCTTTTTTGGCCTGACCTTGACCTGACCTTGACCTGAACTTCACCAGAAAGTGACCTAAGCCGTACCTGATAGTCTTATAACCAATACCATTGAGTTGGAAATGAAAAATTGGCCATAAAACATGCATCACACAACCTTAGTAAAGTTGGGCTCATGTGACCTGACCTGTGACCCTTGGTGACCTGACCTGTGACCTGACCTGGTATTGTCAGTGACCTCTAATAGTAATATATCTACTAGGCAACTGACGCCCTATCGCTGATTCTCGACAAAATGCGTTTTCCTCGGTGTTATAGCGCATTCCCTAGAAGACCCGTGAACGGTGAAACATTTTATCTTTGACCTGACCTGTGACGTCATCGGTGACCCCGAGGTCAATGAAATTTGGTTTTCCTCGACAAATTTGACAGGCCTTTCGAACGCCGTTTGAATTTTGCGGATCCGTCCAGTAGTTTCGGAGATACGAGGGGGGGGGGGGGCAAAAAATAGCCCCCCCCCCACCAGGTCGCGTTATAAACAGACCCCACCAGGGCGCGGGTTAAGTTAAATCCACCTATACAGGGTGATCCAAAAAAATGGAACCCCTAGCCTAAAATGTCTGTAAGTCAGAAAATTTTCATTTTATTGACAAATTGTAAACACCATTAGAAAGAGCGTTCAATTCTCCATAATACCAAGTTGATTGAACTTAATTATTGTTATAAATATTGCCCTAGACATATGCCTATAAAATTTGTGTCTCGAAACTCAGTGAAACGGTTTTGAACATTATGCGCAAATCAGTGATTGACGGTTTGCTGTTCTGACCATGTCGCTTGTTGGAGGTTCATGAATAAAAATAGCTCATTGACGTGCTATTGTAAGGAAAGGAAAGGCTGACGGCCTGCTGGGACCAGTTGTCCCAGAGACTGCTGGTCCGCGCAGTCGGAGCTGTCCCCAAGCAACTGTGCAGGCCTGCGTGACGGCCCCCGGAGCTCGCGTTGAGCACATGCTGTGATGAACAGCGGAAGCTAGGACGCATGTATCTGTTCTACTGTGTGCTTCTGTGTTAACTTTTATGTAATAAAATTGAATTTGGATGTGGTGTTATTCGCAAAAAGACAACAGATAGGGTGCTAACGGATTTCATCGCATTGTTAACATTTGGCGATTTCGTTTCACTCAGTTTTCTGACGCTCATTCCAAAAGCTAATAGTATGCGAATGCTTTACAACATACATGCATCAATTTGACGTGATGTCATAGAAGATTTAATGTTCTTTCTAATGGTGTTCGCAATTTGTCAATAAAGTGAATACTTTCGGACTTATAGACATTTCAAGTTAGGGGTCCCAAATTTTTTGGATCACCCTGTACAAGTGCGTCGCCACGGATTTCTTACTTGGGGGGGGGGGGGGGGGGGCGTATCAACCGACTTAAAAACCCAGAAGTTGATATTGTAACCGCACTTTTAGCCTTATGCATTAGTAGCATACAGTAGCGATCTCTCTTATTGACCTGTTAACGAACCGGCGGCGCGAAGCGCTGCGCAAATTTGCACAAAAAAAAAAACGTTTGTCAAAACACAGCTCCAAAACACAAATTTTACGACCCTTTTAGTATGCTAGTACAAGCTGGAGTTCCTTAACAGTATAGATAGTCGACTACAAAATGATGTTCCACTTTTCACAGGCAAATATTTGCCTGGAGTGGTAGGCTGTGCCGCATCACACGGGCTGAGTTCACAAATTATAACTTTGTCCTAATGCTCACAATCGACAGGCGTTTAATTGCGTGATAAACGGCACAACTAGCGCTCCAGTCAACTGATAGCTTCTGAGGAGTGGAACATCATTCTGTAGTCGACTATACACTTAAGGGAATTTTGATTCAATTTGACACGGTTGGTGTTATTACAGTTACCATTCTTATTGATTGGTGTATGAATCGGAGGCGCGGAGCGCCGAGAAAATTTGCAAAAGCATTTGTCAAAACACTGCTCCAAATCACAAATTTTACAACTCTTTTAGTATGGTAGTACAAGCCGGAGTTCCTTCACACTCCACAGTACACATATGAATTCCGATTCAATTTGACACGGTTGGTTGGTGTAATTACAGTCACGGTCTAGTATTGACTTGACCTACCTGTACGTACACAAATTTGCAAAAAAAAATCAAAACACAGAGGGACCTCCTCTCTAGAGAGGACCACCTCTCTACTGTGGGCCTCTTCTTTTCACAGGGTCTATCAACTACAGAAGGCCTCCTCTCTACAGAGGACTTCCTTTCTACTGAGGGTTTATCTCTTTCAGAGGGCACCCTTTCTTCAGAGGACCTCCTCTCTAGTCTCTACAGGGGACCTCCTCTCTACAGAGGACCTCATCTCTGCAAAGGACCTCCGGCCTCCTCTCTACTGAGGGAGTCCTCTCTACAGACGGCATCCTCTCTTCAGAGGGCCTCCTCTCTACAGCGGGCCTCCTCTCTTCAGAGGGCCTTCTGCTTTCAGGCGGTCTCCTTTCTACAGAGGGCCTCCTCTCTACACAGGGCCTTCTTTCTACAGATGGTCTCTTCTCTACAGAGGGCCTCCTTTCTACAGAGGGCCTCCTCTCTAAAGGGGCCTCCTCTCTACAGAGGGGCCTCCTCTTACAGAGGGCCTCCTCTCTACTGAGGAGTCAGAGGGGCCCTAGCGGTCAGACACAGACACTAGCAGTTATTCACAGGAGGCCCCAGGAAGTAAGAAGGACCCTAGCTGTCAGGCTGGTCAGAGGCCCTGAATATCCTGACGTGATTTTTGGGATTCCCTTGAATTTCTTTCGCCTCCGACGTGATTTTGGTCCCCGTGGCCTTCGGCCTACGGGGGCCTCCTGAAAACCCCGAGGGGGGGGGGGGGGCACCCCGTCCATCTTGGGTACGTCCCTGAACAATTGTCCTCATCGTTCGTCCTACCGTCCGAGTTCCACCCACATGGCCGGCTTGCACCCACCCCTAAACAAACGAAACGAAGCCGTCAAGTGTCGTGCCTTTGTTTTGTTGTGTTTTTCTGCTTTCTGCGCCGCTTTAGCGTGCGTTCGGCATCCGGAAAATATCGTTTGGATATTCTCGGCCGGAAAATTATTGGTGAGTGCCTATCTTCAACATGTCTCGTTATCGCGATACCGAACGTAATCCCCGATAATTATCGCTGATCCCGGATAATTTTCCCTGATTATCCGAATGCCGAACGCACGCATAGTAACATGGCAAAGTTTTGTGCTGTATCGTCAGTTGATAATGTCTGCGATGGCGTTGAATTCCGTAACAAGGATTTGGCTTTCTTCTGAAGGCGAGACATAAGAGATATTTTGGAAAAAAAGATGAAAAAAACAGTTAAAAGCTAGTGAATGTGCAAATTTCTTTCACCAAATCCTTTTAAGATAATGCCAATTTATTTTTATTCATTATGACGTTATCATTTTAAAAATTTGACATAATCATAAACATAATCAGCTGACGATATTTCACCGGCCTTGATTTCACCCAGGGGCGGATCCAAGGGGGGGTCACATGGGTCATGGCCCCCCCCTTGAGGCCCGGGGGCCCAAAGACCTTCCAGGGGCACCACCGGCCTATCAGGGGTATCACAGTCCTGACAGGGGCACCACAGGACCGCCAGGGGCACCACAGGCCTAGCAGGGACACCACGGGCCTGGTGCCCTGGGCCCTGACAAGCCTGAGGTGCCCCTGACAGGCCAGAGGTGCCCTTGCTAGGCCTGTGGTGCCCCTGGCAGGCCTCTGGTGCCCCTGACAGGCTTGCGGTGCCCTTGGAAGGACTATGGTGTCCCTGGGCCCTGACAAGCCTGAGGTGCCCCTGACAGGCCCGTGGTGCCCTTGTTAGGCCTGTGGTGCCCCTGGCAGGCCTCTGGTGCCCTTGCTAGGCCGCTGGTGCCCCTGGCAGGCCTCTGGTGCCCCTGCGCCCGGAGAGGACTGGTGCCCCTGAAAAGTCTGAAGTGCCCCTCGGCAGGCCCGTCGTGCCCCTGACAGGCCCAAGGTGCCCCTGCGAGGCCGGTGGTGCCCCTGGCAGGCCTCTGGTGCCCCTGGCAGGTCTGTGGTGCCCCTGGCAGGTCTGTGGCGCCCCTGGCAGACCTGTGTTGACTGGTGCCCCTGCTAGGTCGCTGGTGCCCCTCACAGACCTGTGGTGCCGCTGGGCCTTGACAAGCCTGAGATGCCTGGCTATGACAGGCTCGTGGTGCCCCTGATAGACCAGTGGTGCCCTTGCTAGGCCTGTAGTGCCCCTGGCAGGCCTCTGGTGCCCCTGCTACCCCTGCGCCCTGAGAGGACTATGGTGCCCCTGAAAAGCCTGAAGTGCCTCTCGACAGGCCCGTGGTGCCCCTGGGCCCTGACAGGCCCAAGTTACCCCTGCGAGGTCGGTGGTGCTCCTGGCAGGCCTCTGGTGCCCCTGGCAGGTCTGTGGTGCCCCTGGCAGGCCTGTGTTGACTGGTGCCCCTGCTAGGCCGCTGGTGCCCCTCACAGGCCTGCGGTGCCCCTGGAAGGACTGTGGTGCCCCTGCCCCTAGGGGTGCTCATGGGCCCAACAGGCCCGTTGTGCCCCTGACAGGCCTGTCGTGTATACTTGCTAGACCTGTGGTGCCCCTGCTTCCTGGCAGGCCTGTGGTGCTCCTGGCGGGCCTGTGGCGCCCCTACAAGGCCGTAGGTGCCCCTGACAGGTTTGTGGTGTCCCTGGAAGGACTTTGGTGCCCCTGACAAGCCTGAAGTGTCAAGGACAGACCCTTTAGACGCCAGGGTCAAGTTCGTCGGACTGACAACGATTTGCTTACCTGATAACGTTCCTGGTAAGTACTCATTACTCAGCGTCCACAACATATATACACATAGCACATTCATATATACCTGCTTACAATTGGTAAATGTGGTTGTGGCTAAGAGGTAAGATACTGACTAAAAATAAAAAATAAAAATAAAAAACTGAAAATGGGGGCACCACCAAAATGAAGCGGACGAAATCCGTTGAGTTTTTAATTTTGGGTATAGGTAGGGGCACCACTTCGATTCATGACCCTCCCCTTGGAGTTTTCCTGGATCCGCCCCTGATTTCACCTCTATTTTACTAGTCTTGTTACAAAAACGGTGTGACAACGTTCGGGAGGTGAGGGCCGCGTTCGATGTCTCCTCGGACGAAGAACATTCTACGCAGAATATTCTATTTTGCGTTCGATGAAGCACACAGGCGGACGACGACACCGGCCATTTTGTGCGCCACTTACACAATGTGCGTCAGTTTCGAAAAAGGCCCAAGTTTACGTTTCCATAGAGACCGCGTACAAATGTCAACAACTTCTGCAAACAGCTGCTGCGCCGCTTTTGAAATACGCGCCATCATTGCCTCTCTGCCCACCGTAGTACGCTCAAAAGATTCTGCGCGGACGACGAAGATTCTACGTGACGTCACGTAGAATCTTTGCCGTCCGTGCGACATCGAACGCCATTTCGGGCCCGGACGGCATAGAATCTTTGCCGTCCGGGAGACATCGAACGCGGGGGAGATCTATAGATGGCCTTGGGTGAGATAACCCACATAAATATATAAAGATAACCGTTCTTGTAAAATACCGCAACCGAAGTTGCTTGGTGACGCCTGCTGTACTGGTGTCCTAACATGCTGACCAATTGATTATTTCAGGCTTGCTAAAACCACAGTTGATTTTTATGTGTACCTTCCTGGTTTTGTTTTGCTAGTATGTTCTTTCAAATGACTCGAAAGTCATTTTATAAATTTGATTTACTCCCTCCATTGCAATGCACATTTTCAAAGCCCCCAGTTAGTTTTAAGGCCAAAATTGGGTAGTTAGTCGTAAAGCAGAGAGGCGCTTTACCCAGACTCCAGGAAGCTTTCTAATCGGACCAAACCTTACCAAACCTGACCTAAACTCACCTACAACCTACAACCAAAAACCTGCAACCTACAACCTAAAATCTAGCACCTAAAATCTAAAACCTACACCCTACAGTCTAACCTATAGCGCATCTCCTTGGTTGCAAAAAGAAGTGTGACGCCTGCTTTACTACTACCCAAAATTGTAACTTTGCCAAGTTGAGCTTTCTTTAATTTGTCCATATTTTATAATGTTGGGGGGGGCTGCCTGGCAAGTTGGGGGGCTGACCAGCAGGTTGGGGGGGCTGAAGCCCCCCCAACTGTATAGGATCCTACGCCCCTGACGCGAATCGAACGTAATCAGCGGTAGGGAGCGCGATGTAAAGACGGAATCGTTCCGTTCCGTCCCGGCACAGTCTACAATTCAGGCGGCGCGTAGCGGTCGGCGCCGGCTGCCGCGGAGTAGCCGCGTTGCTGCGGCGACAGGATGTTCACTTTACACCGCTATTACTAGAACAGTTGTGAACCGATTTTCTTATTGCTTGCACGATGAGATGTCCAATTCAATTCTGGACAGGCAGCCATAATTAATTTCGCATTAATCTTATGAGATATTGGCGAAAAACAGGAGGGGTGGCGAAATTCGCTCTTCCCCCTCCACTGGGCGTGCTAACATACGTTTGCATATGTGCAATTTTCTTCAAAACTTATGAATGGCCCACTCTATTTTTTTTCACAGGTTGTTAAGAATATGGTAGGCAATAAAATATATGAAAATGAGCCAAATCGAAGGTGACGTGTTTTTTGCTATTTCAATATTTGTGCTTAAGAACAGAAATAAGCAAATTTCAAAGTCATACATTTAAGTAGGTGCAATTCTAAACAAATGCTTAAGAAATTACCTAAACAGTAAGGTTTATTTAATTCAAATCAAACAAGTACAACCAAAGTTAGTGGTGAATCTTCCCGATGATGACGTGAATTTCTGATGTAGTTATGTATGATGAGTGTGTGCTCTCCATCTCCCGTTTTACCATTTCCACGTGCGTTGGTGAAAAGTCGCATGAGAGCGGATTTGACGTGAATAAACGAACTTGAACTTGAACTTGAAGTTATGGTCGTTCAAAAATATAAAGATGCAACATTTTGTAAGAATTTTATGCCCTATATTTAGAAGACCTGTGGTCAGAATGTGCAAAAAACATCAATGTAATGTCCGGGGCCACACAGGAACTCGCTCACAAATTTATCATGAAATCGCTGATGGTAAGGTGCAAAACAGCCGATTTTTGTTCGATTTGACGTGGAATGCCCCTGGTGTGCCTGTGAAATGTGAGTTACGCAGGCTAGAGCAGCGTTCACATGAGAACTTCTGTGTTCATCCAAGACCCTGAACAGAAAGGCAGTGGTGTCTTCCCGCAGAACAGAATGAGGATGCTCTGCCTGCTGTGAGACACTCAAGACAAGCCAGCCAGTGTGTCTGTGAACCACCTAAGAGAAAACAGCCGCTGTATCGTGACCCACCCAAGACAGCAAGTTGTAGAGCCACAGCCAATGAGATTTGCATTGAACATCTAACCGCTTTCAAGGCACTAACCTATGACAACAGAGGCACCGCATTGGCTCCAATATGGCGTCACCGAGCTGAGTCTCCACTCGCCCGCATTTCTCGACACCCGTCACACGTCACGCGTCACGTAAAGTGACGCCACGCGACGGCAACAGTAGCACAAAAACGGCGTGACAATGGCACAGACGGACGCCGTACCGGACTTTAGCCGCGTGCCTTGGAGGTCTAGAATGGCTAGCGTGTCAGCCTCACAGGGCCCTGAGCTCGACTTCTGACAATTTAGCGGAGGGCTGACTCACGCAGGCACGACGGCGCCACCGCACGGGGGTCGGTGTGGAATCTGTTCCCTGCCCTAATCGGGTTAAATAATAAAGCGATGAATAATTCCATTAGAGTCTTTCAGGCGCCCATGCTATATTGCTGATAACATCGAATTATGCTACTTTATAGAACATCTATTAACTTTGCTATACTGATAGTTCAGTGATTGTAATTTGTAGTTCGATGCAGTTGCAGGCATTCTCCTTTATTGTTCTGACTTGCAATAGCCTACATGGGTCAGCTCAAAAAGTTGACATGCAAACACCTGGGGCCCCCCATTTATGTTGCCAATCAATTCAATGTGGGGACGAGACGACCCCACTATGCCCCGCCACTGCAGGGCCACGCGGGTGCGCTCCGACACTATATCGTTGACCCGTGTGACCTGACCTTTGGCCAGAAATGTCGCGCTATATTGCTGTGGTGCTGCACATGCTTATGAAATAAATCATCCAGGCGCGTCCTCATCTCACTGAAAACAGTGCAATTTTTACGACCGGCATTCCGGATATTTTCATTTTGCAGCTCAAATGAACGACGTTTTACGCACCCACGATTGGCGTTGAGCCATAAGAAGCCCTTGCTGCAAAATGAACACAAGCCGCAGCCATTCACGTAAGTGGCCAATGGTGTTCGGAAATAACGTTTACGTAAGTAAATTAGGTCAGGGTCGACAGCATTACGGCGGTTAATAGCCTTTATCATGCACACCATGGAACGGAACAAATAAAAGGTACCTGCCCGCTGGGTGCTGATAAAGAGAGAAGGCTACGATTATCCTACCTTAAACCTATACAAAGGTTGGAGGAACTCAAGCCACGTTCAGGGAAAGGAAGATCATAAGATCATTCAACTGAGTAGAAAATATCACCTTCGTCGACGCTCATCGTGCGAATCCAGCGAGCACGAGTTTCTTATCACTAATCTAGTATCCAGCTTTCTGCTTCGGCTCTGCGGCGGTCGTCTTCAGCCTGCCGAACTCGTTGAAATAGCGACCCAGCGCGACCGGAAAACTTTCCAGCAGCGCGCAACTTGTCCACGGGTCGTGTTATGCCGGCACTTCCATGGGCACAATTTCGTCCCTGGGGTTGAGCTTTGGCGGAGCCACGTGTCCTGGTGTCCCGAACTTGGTTCGTAGCGGAACCGAATGACTGGTGGTGTGGGCACTCACTGCGGTGCGAGGTTTATTGGGAGCTCTGGGACGGGCCAGGCATCGGGTCAGTGACTCGTATTGCTGGTATGAAGGCACTGCACTCGTATATCAGGCCTGGGTGAATGGCAATGAAGGTGATTGTGGCAATTATATGCAATTTTCCTCTTTTTTTTTTGTTATTTCAATACAGTACCTTTGCCTTGTTGGGGGCTGGCAGGGAACTTATTTACACTTTTTATCTGGCATAGCCTGCAATGCATTTTTCACCCCTGAGAATGGTTGATTCACCGATATTTCAGTAATCTTTGATGGCAGCTTTATGCAAAAACATTCAACACATTTATCTGCAAACCGAGCAAACGTTACTTGTGATTTAAAATGCATCTCTCAACCATAGTAATGTCCAGGCTTACGACCTCGTTATGCAACTCAGATATACGAGCATAACCTCGCGACCTTTGCGATCGACCATGCCCTCCCTTCCCCACGTCTCATGTGTGCTAACCAGGACTTCATTCGTTGTTCCTCAGGTTGGAGATGAGGTGCTCCAAGTGAACGGTCTTTCAGTGAAGAAATCCACCCACAAAGAGGTGGTATCGGTCATCAAGAACAGCAACTTCGTCCAGCTGAGGGTGCGAGGTAAGGAACTCTGGCCGGAGAATGTTTTTTTTTTTTTTGAGGGGGCATGGTTGAAAAGTTGGACAGGGAGGTTTGATGTGTGGGGATCAAAAGGGATTGTTTTATACGCATGCATAATCAAATCTAAAACCTGGCTCAGAAAGAACCTACATAGATCAACGTTTATATATCATGCGTGTAGCTGGGCGAATCTTTCCGGCCGTTTACTTTCCCAACACCGAGCGTTTACCTCAGATCTCGGCGTCAAAAGCGGGGGCGGACACCCAGTCGTGTGTTTTTGCGTCTCGGGTGGTCAGTATTTGCCGCTGTGTGCGTTATATTGGCATGGCAGGCGCCTTGTTTGTCGACTTTCCCTGGCGGAGGCACTGCTGGACGCTACCCCGCCGACTCTGCCGTCGGGGTAAGCGTCCGGAGCACGCGATCGACTTGCTCCGGACATGGTACGATGGACACGGAGCGGTGGGGGTGACCGATCGGGTGGTGTGGCCTGTGTTAGCCAGGACAATACACTTAAGCAACTAGTGTAAGATAGGCATGACTGGTATCTGTACAATATGACAAACAGTTGATTGAATATAGTTGATGAAGCATTATTACGGTTTCAATGCATTGATCGCGTTTGCTATTTATGTTGATTGCAATAACTCGCTGTAAAAGCTGATTATAACAGTGTCGTTTGTTTCGTTTCTGCGCTGATCAACCCAGACAACGTTGAATAGGGACGACAATTCATGTAAAGCCCATTATTGGATGCGCAATACAATACGCATTTCCAGATAAACCCTATTCAGCATCCCACCATAGAAATTATATATGCAGAGAAATGTATAACATTCACAACGAACACATCGGCACTGCATCCACTCTGCCAGCCTCCGCGTCGAGCCGGGACCGGGTCGGATTATCACGCACCAGTCTGCCCCCCCCCCCCCCCCGGCTGTCGGTCGGTCTCACGGCTGTCTGGCTCGGCCGATCGACCCTTGGCCGGCGCGGCGGTGGCCGACGACTAGAAGACGCGATTTTTGCCAGACAGGGGGATGCGCCTATAGACTAAGACCATAATGGCAGAAAAATAAAAAATAAATGTCGAGGCATGGCGATTCCTGTGGCGAATTCCCAAAACCTAACCGACAAGAATCCGACAAAATCGGGTATATATAGTAGGTCGCGGGAAAAGTAAGAGTTGCGGAAAAAGCAAGAGCTTGTTGCCAGGCACGCCGTGTGCCGTGTGAGCTGAAGAAAACAGACTCGTCCCGGGCAATATTCTGGGCCACGGGTAATCCAGCTAATATGCATCAGAAGGAGGGGAATTATCTATTCAAATCCGCTTCAGTTATTCATACGAAGCGTCTCATGCTAGAAAAATTGAGCTGCGCACCTCACGAGTTGACAAGAACCTTATGAGATGATGCAATTAGTGATGTGAGTCGTTGGAATAAATAACGCTTGCTTGCTGCTGCATTTTTTTTTCTTCATTTTACAGTGTTCCGTTCTACGTTTCAGATGTCGGTCTTTTACCAGTCAAAGAGTAAGTACGATTATACTGACGATGTCCATTGTCTTGGTACACGTATGATACCTATTTGTTGCTGTATGTATTGCTGGTACAAGATTTATGGCTATGTGCTCCATAAAAACACACATAGTGAATGAGTTTTACACTATCAGTTAGCCGATTTAACTACACCTACCCTACCGATCCCTCAATTGCTTTCAGTTGCAGAGATTGTGCTTTTATTTTAGAGTTAATAGCAAAGGTAGATTAACATGTAGGCACTGACATGTTCCAGGTACCCTGGGGCGTCCGTGGCCTGGCGGACTGTGGAGACCATCGAGACTCGTATATACATCGGCCTCACCGGACAGACAACGCTCGGCTGCAGGTTGGTTACTTCTTTTGGTCGGACTGCTGACGAGTTATCGGTTTTTGACCACGTGCCTCATAAATCATAGACTGATAAACGAGCTCGCTGAGGTGACTAAATATTGGTGAATGGTGATACTTTTGTTAACCATTGCTGTTAAAATGATCTATCAATCATTTTGCGCGACTGGCGGTCAAGCCGAACTCAATTCCATTTCCTCGATAATCCATTACAGAAATGCCAGTAGTTCACTTCGTTTTCATTATCCCCATCCTTTCTCCAACTCGGACATCCTGCCAGCGATGCTGCGCGGATACACAGACACTGAACCCTACAGCCACGGCCTCGGGTGTGCTTGGCCGCCATTTCTATGCACCGCTTCAGCTGGATACCCGTTTCGAGGATTAGCTCTCTAGGCGGGCGCGGCTGTTATTGGAATGAGCCCCCTGCTCTCCGGTCGCCGGCGGAGACTCCAAATTGGAAGTGTCTCTCTAGTCTCTACCTCGCCGCCCCCGAAAGGGCATCCCGTGACATCTATTCAGCGGGCTTCCGCCGCTTCCGCTCGCCCGAAAAACACAGTTCGGGGGCCGCCGAAGACGCGATGACGTTATTTGCCAGACCAGTTCGCTCCATTTGGTTCTGAAGCGTGGCCACTTGGAAACACTCAATCGTCTGATAAATGCTTAGTACGTTTCCGTGATATGCTTCGAAGGGCAGATGTCTGGGCGCATTTGTTGTTTTATCTTCAACAAAGCGTGATATATTTAGGAAGCAATATCTCTTGGTCTAGTGGTAAGGATTACAGATGCCTGCTTCACTGTGCCGAAACACAAAGGCTTAATTTATGGCTAAGTTCTAAGCTTGGACCAGCTTTGTCTTTTATGAAGGCGAGCTTCTTCATCCAAAATCGCATTCGTCAGTCTGATCCAAAGACCTTCCGGAAAGCTTCCGCTGAACCGCAAAATCAAAGTTAGATAATAAATACATATTGCTCTAAAAGACAAAGTGGTCCAATAGAACGCCCATAGCGCGTGTATCACTATCTCGTGCTGGAAATATGACACCAAGAGAATGCCCCTTTTACTTTTTAGTCAAATGATAAAACGTTCTGACTTCTGCACACTTCCCTTAGGTACTGTCACCCCATATAAGCTGTGAAGGGAAAAGATGAATCAGAATGGAATGCAGCGAGCCTACATTGAAAATAAAACATGGAATGCTGGAGGCTTTAGACTGCTGCAATGACGTTGCTGCTTAGGGATTGCAAAGACGATAGGCACCCGTCACGTAGTCCTCTCTGTATAGCACGCCGGTCTTGTGACGTGTATCGGATAAAAAATGCAATTTACCAGGTGAATATATCAGGGTAAAAGCCTCGCAATACAGCAATTATCGTGAGTTCTCCCATGAAACTGAGGTACATAAGTATCTGCATGACCTTCACCAATGGGCAAAACATACTTTTCCATTTTTTTGCCGAGATTGGATGCCTGCACGACGGGCGACGGGGCGACGTGGCACGGGCGGTACGGCGTACGCAGCGACGCTTTTGTCCAGGTCTATCATTAATATGGCGGTAACGACTGCGGGTGATGTCTGCCACCTCGCTCCCCCTCCCGTCCCCCTGGCCTAAAGCAACTGGCGCAGGGTGTCCCTCAGCTCCAAGGATGCGTCCAATGCAATCAATGCTTGCCTGTTGTAATAACGATATCCGCTTTATAGAAAGCTGCATCGCTGAACAAAAACGGTTAGGTATACTGGACGTGCAAATGGCCTGCCAGTACAAGAAGCCGGCTAATTTTAACGCGGCTAGTCTATGGGATCTACACAGCCGGATTTCTCTGCAACGCAGTGCATTAGTGAGTTTATATTTAGTGCGTTTGCAGCTGTGAAGGGCTTGCCCAGATGTTACAATAAGATTTATAGCAATAGTGATGAAACGTCGATTCATTTGTGAATTCAGGAACAGGCCTCTATTGACACGCATTCCCGCACGGAACGCTATGAAAGAGCTCGATGATAAAAGCTAGATGGATAAAATAACGAGAATAATGAGTACCTATACCTACGCAACGCACCCTAGCTGTTGTTGGAACGAAACTCTGAATTGCAATAATAAACAAGCTATATTAATTCCTTGACATCCGGTTTGAAATACCTATCAAGGAAATGTGCTCACTTGTACTGTACTGAAGCCTGGTTTTCGATTGCTCCCGTCGGTTGTACTTATACGGCTCGGCTCTGGATATTAGGTGTGTGTAGTTACTAGTTAGCTTAGGTAAGGTAGCTAGTGTACGAGTCCTTGATCTAATGAAGCTATAAATAACATGCTAAACTCAAATCAAAGAGCCAAAGAGCCTTCCCACTGAACTAGCGCAACTTCAATGACCTCCCGCTGACCTGACATGACGCGAGGACCCCTGCTGAGCTGACCTGACCCGCTGACCGTGCCGCAGCATCTGCAAGGGCCCTCCCGGCTGGCCCGGAGTGTTTGTACAGTCGACCAAGGAGGTCGGGCTGGCGAGGGAGGTCGGACTGCGACCCGGAGACCAGATCCTGCAGTGCAACGGCGTCAGCTTCGTAGACATCGACTTCGCCAAGGTGAGCAGGCCTGATCGGGGTCTGTTGGGTGAGAGGCTTTGAGCATTTTGGTGCTAGTGAAACAAAAGAAGTACGACGGAGCGACAAAATGTAACAGCGCTAAAAGGAACTGAGATCGAATCCACAACGACGAATGACTCAAAATAACCCTCGCCCGCACATGCCATTTTCCCATCCTAGAACGCACATGGGGGGGGGGGGGTGGTTGCCACCCCCCCCGCGCCATTTCGTTCCTGTTGGAGATAGAGCTTAGCAGTAAAGACCAAAAAGATTCTTTGGGAAGAGACGAATCCAATGATACCCAGTTTTACCTTCTCAGGTCAGTCATTGACCTTCCAGGTCAGGTCAAACTAAAAAATGTTGCTGTTTTGGGTCACCGTTGGATATCAAGTGCGCTGCTTATCAAATACCGATGACGATGCTGTTTTCTGGTGCCAAGCCAGCTAGAACCTCTTTGTCACACTATCCGACCAGAATTTTGCTGCTGAAGTCATTTCAGGTCAAGTTAGGTCAAGGTCAATTATATGTGTTTGTATGTCTGTGTGTGTCTGTGTGTATACTGATGTGTGCACCGATTGTTTTTGGGTCCATATCTCATGAAATCATGATCTGAGAAGCTTTTACCAAAAATGCAGTCAAAAAACTTCACAAAAAGTAAATTCAGCTTGCCTAAAACGCAATTATCTTAGATGACCTAGGTTGACCTTGACCCTGACCTTGACCCCTGTACATCGTCGAACAACATGTTCCATGATAGGTGGGAGGTAAGACTGGCAAAAAAAGGCCGAAATCAGGGTGTCAAAAGCTCACAAGGCCCATGGCAAACGCAAGATGTTGAGAATTGGCCATTTGGGTCATGACATGACCTGAAAAACAAGGTCATATCTCCAAAACCAAAAATCACAGAAACTTGAAATTTTCAGTGGACATCAAGAAAGGATAGACGAGCAGCTATACGAAAAATCAGCCTTCTAGCTCTAAAAATGTTGAGTGCAGAGCAGAAAGACTGCCTGGGGGGGTGGCAACCACCCCCCCCCCCCCCATGTGCGGGCGAGGGATAAAAAATGATTTTTCATTTGGACAGTACATCATACAAAATGTTAAAAATGAAAATGAAAAGTTAACCTATATCATTTTCAAAATGATAAAAAATGAGCGGACAATTTTCATCAGTAGGCAGTTTCTACATGAAACTTCAAATGCAAACCGGCTAGAAATAACATCGGGATCGAATGCTCTTTCCTGTTCATTCACGCTAGTAAACTAAACCAATATCACTTTGCTTAGCTTGCGGAAACGCATCGCTATCGTTGCATTTGTTACTTACCGTTTCGACACGACTTCTCAACGTCATCAATCCGTCACTTCTCAACGTTACTGTCAGACCGTTACTGTCAGACCGTTACTGTCAGACCGTTACTGTCACTGTAAGCGACTAGTCACTGTCGTGAAACGGCTAAAATGTAATGCATGTCAACTGCCACCAAACTGTCAGTCTATTCCTGTCTGTCATGCAGCTGACAGCGGCGATGGCCCTCTCCTCCGAGCCGCCTGTCTATCTAGACGACGCTATCGATGTTCGGTAACTGCCCTCGCCTCTGGGCAGCAGAGGAGCACACAGACCTACCGACGGGGCCGGTCATGGATTTCCGAACTGACTGCCCGGCCCGCCGGCCGTTCTTACCCAGAACAATGGCAATCAATATATCGGGACAGTAACGGTCTGAGTGTAACGACCGACACGAACCGAACGAACGGGCACTCTCTCTCTCTCTCTCTCTCTCTCTCTCTCTCTCTCTCTCTCTCTCTCTCTCTCTCTCTCTCTCTCTCTCTCTCTCTCTCTCTCTCTCTCTCTCTCTCTCTCTCTCTCTCTCTCTCTCTCTCTCTCTCTCTCTCTCTCTCTCTCTCTCTCTCTCTCTCTCTCTCTCTCTCTCTCTCTCTCTTCCTCTCTCTCTCTCTCTGCCTGGCCTGGCCGTCGCTCTCGTTTCTTTGACAAATCTTTATCATTCGTGAACGTAATTAAAGCTACCCTCAGCTGATTGAGGCATTAGCAATGCACATTGCACTGAGCATACAGTGCATCGCAAAAGTGACGGCATTATTTGTTACAATAGCTAAAAAGATAGCTCTTTCGGAAAAAGTAGTTGTTTTTTGCCGACTCTTATATAAATTATCATATAATCAAGTCCGATTAATTTCAAAGTTGGTGCTCGAATGTGATTTATCGAGAAGTTTTGTCACGAAACGGGCATTGAGGTGAACAACAAGTTTGCCAGCAGCATTACAGATGAAAACAAAAAATAGCCCACAAGTTTTCGGAAGTTAACCCGCGCACCGACGGGGGTCTGCGCCAACTTCGCACCGACGGGGGGGGGGGCGGATGACCGCCCCCCCCTGAGATCTCGAGAACGAAGCAAGATAGCGACAAGCGGTAAACGGCATCGGATACGCACGGCCAAGATCTACAATTATTACAAAGGTCATTTTCAGGTCAGGTCAAAGATGACGTCACAGGGGTCGAAAAAGCCAAAATGGCGGCGCTGGATATGGAGAGAGTTTTCTCGAATAACTTTCGAATTAGACAAGATAGGAACAAACTAAGGGCATCATCGTGATCCTCTCGTCAATCCGCATCGAATGATATATATGTTGACCTCGAAAGGTCAAGGTCAAAGGTTGACCTCAGGTCACGTGACCTCGAGGTCATCATGTATATCATTCGATGCGTCTTGACGAGCTGAACACAATGAGACCATCCACGCGTCTGTATCGTGTTCCTGTACGGAGTTATTGGCCAAAAACCTTTGGTGACCTTTGATGACGTCACATGACCTCACAGCTGCCCAACAGCAAAACAGACCTCAAGGTAGTGAAGGTTGATCGTATATGAAGTCATGTATGGTATATGGGGCCATTCCGACCCGTTTTAGTTGATTTTTCCCCCATTGACTTATAATGGGGAGGTCGCGAAATTGACCTGACCTTAGGTCACCGATATCAAAATTCCGAGATATACAAATTGTAGCTACTAATGACCTAATAATATCCTGCGACTTTCAAAGGCCTCCGACATCTCCTGTAGCTCTGGCACGGTGACAAAGTTGCAAAAAAGTGACTTGAGGTTGGGTCATTCAAAGTGACCTGGTGACCTGACCTTAAAAGTTAGGAGGTTCAAACTTGCACACCATGTGTAAAATTGATGAGGTTATAGTCATACCAAATTTCGCGGCGCTACGCGCCGCGGTTTTCCCGCTATTCGCGAAAAACCTCAGGGGGGGGGGCGGATATCCGCCCCCCCCCGTCGGTGCGCGGGTTAATTAACGTTGCTGTGAAAACACGTCAGCATCAAAAGCAAAATTATTATCCGACTCTTTGCGCGCAAACTCTTGCAAAATGAGTGTTAAAAGAATTGGGACAAGTCACAAGTGTATACCTACCTACCTAGATCCAATGATAGGTATAGCCTGCTCCAGGGCGGAGGTGTTGTCCGATAGCAGTACACGAAAAAGGTGGATGTGTTAGGTCTCTGGGTCACTTCTAGAGAAGCGACCGTTGCGTCTTTTAGGAGATAGTCACAAAATCAGAAGGCGGTAGGTAAAAGAGTTATCCTCTTACGGAAGGTATCTTCCGCCCTTCGGTTGTACCTACGGCGGAGTGTCTTTCAGCCCGAAATAGAGAATGTAAGAAGAAATGTTGATAATTGATTCTGGGGATTGAGGCTGGAAGTGGAGATTCCTTATTCTAAAATCACATTTGTGGGCTCAACCAAACATCCAAAGAATTATAACGGCATCTTTTCCGCTCTCTACCCAGGCGGTGTACGTCCTGAAGCTCGCACAGCACTTGGACCTGACGATCCGGCGAGGCGCTGCGGCTGAGCTGTTTGCTGCGCGCAGCAGCGGCTACAGCAGCAACAACTGCACGGACTGCAGCGGCACGGAGAGCACAAATAGCAGCGTGACCGCCGGCAGCTGCAGCAGCCCGCCGCCGCCGCCCGCGCAGCCGGCGACCACCTTGACATCTGGCGGCAGCCGCATAAACCACACAACAGGTGGCGCTACCTCCGAGCGCCGCCGTGCGGTTGTAGATGAAAGGAAGCCGATCAATGGAGTCCGGTCACGGTAAGTTTTTTTTTGTGGGGGGGGGGGGATGGATGGATGGGATGGAGGATGGGGTGGTTGCCACTTGCCACCCCCCGTGACATTTCGCTCCTGTTGGAGATAGAGCTTAGCGGTAAAGACCAAAAAGATTCTTTGGGAAGAGACGAATCCAATGATACCCAGTTTTACCTTCTCAGGTCAGTCATTGACCTACCAGGTCAGGTCAAACTAAAAAATGTTGCTGTTTTGGGTCACCGTTGGATGTCAAGTGCGCTGCTTATCATATACCGATGACGATGCCGTTTTCTGGTGCCAAGAACCTCTTTGTCACACCACCCGACCAGGTTTTTGCTGCTGAGGTCATTTCAGGTCAAGTTAGGTCAAGGTCAATGATAGGTGTTTGTATGTGTGTGTGTGTGTGTGTCTGTGTGTATACTGATGTGTGCACCGATTGTTTATGTGTCCATATTACACGAAATCATGATCTGAGAAGCTTTACCGAAAATGCAGTCAAAAAAACTTCACGAAAAGTAGGTAAACTCAGCTTGTCTAAAACGCAATTATTTTAGATGACCTAGGTTTACCTTGACCCTGACCTTGACATCTGTACATCGTCGAACAACGTGTTCCATGATAGGTGGACTGGGACGTAAGACTAGCAAAAAAGGCCGAAAGCAAGGTGTCAAAAGCTTACAAGGCCCATAGCCAACGCAAGATGTTGAGAATTGGTCATTTTGGGTCATGACATGACCTGAAAAACAAGGTCATATCTCCAAAACCAAAGACCACAGTAACTTGAAATTTTCAGTGGACATAAAAAAGATAGAGAAGCAGCTGTACGAAAAATCAGGCTTCTAGCTCTAAAAATGTTGAGTGCAGAGCAGAAAGACTGCCTGGGGGGGGGGGGGGGGCTGGCAACCCCCCCCCCCCCAATGTGCGGGCGAGGGTTAATCATACTAAGGTGCCTTTCAACCAATCAGAGCTGGTTTGATCTAAGCCATCGCTCATCAATAATGAAAGGAAGTGGTAACGTATAAGATAGGTAGGGGAAGCGGGGGTAACACTGCCCCCCTAAGCTTTTCGCCAAAATGAGAGAATATGTGTGAAGTCTCTCGGTAGTTATTGTTTTGGTTACAATATTTAAACATTTTCTCACGTGTTTTAGGTACTTATTTTGCATGCTCCTAAAAGGTTTTCATGTATCACGACTTTTAAAAATACCTTGCATATTTGCTGCCTACAAATTGTGTGGGTAACCCCGCCACCGGTGTTGATGTTAACCCAACCCATTCCTACGAAAGCTTTTAATTGTTCAGAGATCGTGTGCGATGAGTTTCCTGTCGGTAAGTGGTAATTTTCGCAAATAATCGGTAATGGACACCTAAATAGCTGTATAGGTTCATCAGCTGTTTGCCAGTTTTATACAGCTGGCAAGTGCTTGGTCGGGATGCATGAAAAATATAAAGAAAAAAATCAAATAAGCTGCTTATTCCCGACTTAGGAACATCTTCGAACATAAATAAAGCGTGTCTTTGGAGTTTCATCACTTATCACGCTACAAACAGGAAACACCGCAACCTCAATTGGGGTAACACCGCCACGGGGTGGCGGTGTTCCCCAATAAGTGATCACAAGCAAAAATCGCCAGCGGTAAGAATGTACTACACGGTTTAACCCGCGCCGGGCCGGGGGGGTGTTTGAACACCCCCCTTGCGGTTTTTCGCAGATATCTAAAAAACGGCGGCGCGAAGCGCCGCCGTTTTTGGCACACCTGTTCGTGCATCTTTTCCGCACATGTTGTGAAAATTTCAGACCCAGGTCACCTTAGGTCAGGTCACCAGGTCACGCCAAGTGACCTCACCTCAGAAAAAATAAGAATGCTCGTCATAGCTACACCGACTGAACGATTGCCTTGAAACTTTCAGCGATTGGTTAGAGCAACACTATCTATAAAATGTATATCTCGGAATTTTGATATCGGTGACCTAAGGTCAGGTCAATTTTGCGGCCTCTCCATTATAAGTCAATGGGAGAAAACTGAAAAGCGTCTGTTTTGCACGAACGCTATTCTAGACACGCTCAAACATCGAGATGTAGGTAAAATAGACACACTGAACCAGAAAATGGTAACTGTGACCCCTCGTTATGTCCCCGAGGTCATCTCAGGTCACGAACAGAATCTAACAGTTTTTCGATGATAACTTCTGATAGAGGCGTGCTAGAGCGCTGAAAACGCCTTAGATGTGTTCGGCTCGACGTTGCGGATCGACTGATATGCAACATGACCTTTTCCGGTCAGGTCATGACCTTGACCTGAGGTCAAATTTTCAAGTTGACCTTTCAAGGTCAAATTATAGTTCATTCGACGCGTCTCGACGAGAGGAACACGATGCTGGCAAAAGTAATGTCATAGCTCTTTTGAGTAAAAAGTTATTGCCGAAAAACGTTTTTCGTAAAAACGGCTATTTTTGGAGTTTTTGCCCTCTGGAGGCTAAACCGTTTACCTGAGGTCAAATCTGAGAACATTACTCAGAAAGGTCTGTAAAAGGGCTATCGAATGCGCTTTTTTGCGGCGCTGTAGCTCTATCGGTTCCCGAGATAGCCGTTGGCAGTTTCCAAAATGTTGAAATAGTCAACATTTTACCTTTGGTGACCTCTGGTGACCTGACCTTGGACCTGACCCAAAAAATGACCGAAGTGTTTTCATCCTTATTTTAGACGTTCTTTCGATTGCCGCTTACCGCGTGTCGCTACGTGGCCCAGGAGCCGAGTTAGAAGGGGGGGTGTTCAAACACCCCCCGCGGCCCGGCGCGGAATCTCAGAGCACCGGCCCGGCGCGGGTTAAGCAAACTTATCTTACTGGACAAAGCCGATCAGTTATTTTTCGATGTAATCAAGTAAATCAAAATGAGTCTCTACTTAAAGACATTCAAAAGTGCTCCCAACTCATCGAATTTTTATAAGAGAATGTGCATTTTTCTTTAAATGCCCACATTGAGCTTCGATTACACTGAAACACCGGAACACAAATCAGAAGACGCTTACCTTCGTGCGGTCAATAGGAAATAACGGATTTTTACACTTCACATTTCATACTTTCGCCGCCAGATGGGGTGGCGGTGTTTCCCACAGTGGCGGTGTTACCCCCGCTTCCCCTATATATGACCTCGAAAGAGCGCATTTTCTTTTGAAAAATCGTATAAATTAAAAATTTATTAAACGAAACAATAGAGGAATCCAGAATATCTTATCATCGTCGGAAGCTTCTTCATATCATTTCATCTTTTATTTCCCTTTTACCAAAGTGCCTATATTAGACTTGTGGAAACTTGAATTATTGCACTGCTTCCAGAGTGTCAAGGGTGTCAAGTTCAAAATGGGACAAACGCAAAATTAAGGTAGACACTGTGTATTATTAGATATTTTAACGAAACTTTCACCACATATACCTTGTTCTGTCGCCAGTCCACTGGTACTAATGAATTTGAACCAGGGGTCCATGCCTGTCTGCCAGACGCACGTGCTCTCCTGCTATCTTCATTATCGATCGCGGCACCTCCGGGACAATTTTATTGATACTGCTCAGGATTCTGGCACGCAGCTGCTGATCGGATGACGCTGTCCAGCCACCACGGTAGACTTCTTGTTTAAGTATGCCCAAGAAGTCCTCAATTGGTCCCAGCTGCGGGACATTCGGCGGGTTTTCCTAGCGGATTAAATATCAGGTATGCCAGCCTCCTCCAGAAACTGGCACGTGGCACGTGCATAATGAGCTGAAGCCAAGTCTGGCCAAAATGCATATCCACCCCTTCGGTTACTGTCCTCGATGAACGGTTTGAGTTTACTGTTCAGGCACTTTGTGATGTAGACATGGGCGCTAACATTTGTTGAACTGGGGCAAATTGTTGGTTTTGCTACTCCCTGGGTGATATGGCTATCCACACGAGAAGCTTACGTGGGAACTTTCCAATCGGACGGTACGTCACATTCGAAGGTATGTCTCCACCAGGCCCAGCGTAAAAACCACGGTTTTGTGGCATTTCTGAGCCAGTGTAGGTGAAGTAGCTTTCATCGTCCATGATGGCATCTTGCTCTCGAGTGGCACTCAGTTTTCCCCGGCTAAGGAGTCGCAGGCGGCCCTTTTGAGATTGTTCTCGCTGAGCAGATACCGGAGGAGCTTTCTGGCGCATCTTATATCTTACCCCTTCCTCTCTGAGAATGTGTCTCACTCTGTCATGCGTTATGCCAAAGCTGAGGCCTAAGAGACGAAGTGAGACGCCGACTTTGCCGTCTGCCATGCGAACAAGGCCTTGGCGCCTCTTTGCTGACATTTTGGGAGCAGGCCTGTCATTCTGAGCTCGTCGTATGTGTCCTTTGTCTAGGAAGGTATTGATAACGCGATATATCAGTCGGTCGTGGAATACCAAGCGATTTAACGTGGCGGAAAACCTGAGCCTTAGTCAAGTTCGGGTTTTGTCAACTACTCTCGCGACAATGTCTCTTGCGGCTTGCTTGCTCAAAGGCTTCATGACGACTGACCTCAATACGTAGCCACAATATTTTAACAGCATGCTCGTGCAATTCACGTATGGACATTCTGTCCAAATTTCAGGTGAATATCTAAAGGGTTAACCCTCGCCGGACCTATTGGTTTTCTACATACGCGCCGGCCGAGGGGGGGGGGGGCGGGTACGACCCCCCCTCGCCGTTTCGCCCCTGGTGGAGCTAGCGCGTCGCGGAAAAAAACGAGCGTGTGCGCCGTTACGAGACGCAGAGATTGGTACCCGATTTTAAGGTCCTAGGTCAACCGGTGACCTCTGAGGTCAGGTCAAGTGCCCCAGGGTACGGTTCAGTTTTTGGTGAATAACTTCGCAAAAAACGGCCGCAGAGCCGCGATTTTGGCAGCATCGTGTTCGCCTTGATCAGGCGCGTCGAATGATATACTTTTTGTCCGGGTCAGGTCAACTTGGGGTGTTGACCTCAGGTCAAGGTCAGGTCAGCACCCCCAGGTCACGAAGTTGGTCGAAAGAGGTCATGTCGCATATCATTCGATTCGGCAGGTCTTCCTGAGTCCATTGGTGGCTTTCCCGACTCGCTAGCTCAATTCGATCGGGAGTTATTGACGAAAAACTAATATGACCTTGATGACGTCATAAATGACGTCACGGAAGGTCAACATTGCAAATGACGCATCTAACCTTGCAAGGAGTGCATCAAATCACGATTCTGTGTGCTTGAGATAGTTGGAGATCGTTCCCGGCGCCAGAATAGCAGTTTGAATTTTTCCCCATTGACTTATAATGGTGAGGTCACGAAAATGACCTGACCTCATATGACCTTTAGGAAAAATCCGAGATATACAAGTTGTGAGACTCATAATGGATACTAGATCCTGCAAGTTTCATTTCCCTGTGACATCTCCTCTGGCAGTGAGGGCGTTGCGAAGTTGCGACATCTGAAGACCGTGCAGAGGTTCACTTATGACGTCATAGGTCAGTGACCTGACCTGACCCAAAAATGCGGTTGGTGTCAAAAGATGCGGCTTGGATCAAAGGTCAGGTATGCCAAGTTTCAGCTCTCTATCGCCAGCGTGTTCGGAGCTATCGCGAAAAAACCCTATGGGGGGGGGGCGGCACCCGCCCCCCCCCCTCGGCCGGCGAGGGTTAAGGGAGGTTGAAAAAAGAGCGATTTCAATTTTGTCTCATTTTGGACTTGACACCCGTTATCTAATAAAATGTTTCCATTTCACGGACGGATTGGTGCATTTCTCGAATGACAGCCGACAGGTAGAGGCAGCAACATCTCCACTTGTCTTACTTTATTGACATGTCCTTGTTCGAGGCACTCGATCCGCACAGACATAAAACTCAAGAGGCAATGCCCAGAGTGGTTTCGATCGATCGATTGGTACTGTTGCCACTGTTGCTGAAGGAGCAATATGATACGAAGTAAAAACCGTCAAATGCTCCAAGTCTAAGCTGCTAACATACCTATAATAATGTGCTGTTGAGCAACTGCGATATTTAGATACTGTAGAGATCTCCTTAGGTCAGATCACTTGTAAGAGGTATAATTCAGGATGTTTTTTTTTTGCACTGGCCAACTGAGAGAGGTGTTTTTCATATATGTGCTGTCCAGAAACCTGAGTATAGTCCATCCATTCCGCACTAGAATAGTCCCGCTTTCATGCCTGTGTATTGCATAATAACAACTGAATAGCAAGCCAGTTGGTTTAGCTGAAAGTTGAAGACCAGGCCCGACATTATGTCAATTTACTGCGTCATATACCTTGGCCGCGTTTTCGATCCCAAGACGCTTTGTATGTAAACTAAAAGAAGTTCAACAAACACTCGACGAATGCCCTCAATCCGCATTGACTTACTAATCAGTTGATGCTGTGTGCCCTCAAAACGCTGTCGCGTTCGAACGCTTGAAAGGTGGCATTGTGACACCACTTAGGCTGAAGTTTTCAGTTGAGTGGCAATCACATGCTGAATTGTTCAACACAATGGCGCCACTTCAGTCGGGAAATCGTTGTCCAAGCCATTTCTTTTCAATAAGAGAAGGTGATGAGCTCTATTCTTCCCGGTGCAGAAAGCATTCCCCAGAACAAGGCATGCAGCAATTCGGGACTAGCATGGGCAGCGCGCCCGTAAATCGCCCGCCAGTAATTGCCCGTAGGAAATAAGCTATACCCGAACACTTATGCTGATTTCTTATCGGCATCGGTTCCATTGGCGTTGCGAGTAACAAGAACAGCGCGACGGTGTATGCAAGTACCTTAATTGCCTGGCAATGAGATGTCTGTACTTTGAATGAACGTATAGGAGTAATATGCAAAAACATGATCTTTTGACCTACCTCTGTATCACTATCTCCACTTTTTTGGTCTTTACACGCGAATACTATCGAGTACCGACATTCAGGTTCGATACAGCCACGCGTCGGCAGCACCGCTCTGTTAATCACGTGGTTGGCATGGACTAGCAGGCGGCGTTGGCACTGCGTCTACCGCCCGAGGCGCCGACTACGGGTCAGCCGGCTGGGGTCGACCGGCGCCCCGCTGACCGAGAGAGGCCGACGGACCGGCTACCGACGCCCGTCTCTGCTGACGTACTTCCGGTCAGCCGCCGACCATGGCGATACGGGGGGGGGGTGCTGCCCTCCCCCCTCCCCCAGAGCTTCCGCAGCGTGTGGCCACTCTGCCGGCTTCCCTTGTAGAGCCTTGGGGAACTCAGCGGGTCCAAGGCGGAGCCAGAAACGTCTCCGCGCCACCAGATTATCGCATGATAATAAGACAACACGCTTCAATGGCTGGGGTCGGATACGGGAGCGTGAGATGAGCCGCACGCATTGATTCAGTTGTCGAAGAGACCAGGATGGATTACAACAGCGAGGCAGCCATGCATTTTTATGCGGCTGCGATTCTGTGGGTCCGGTTATCAGTGCTACGCTATTACAGATATTGCAATTTCAATGTGGATTATCTACCCAATGCAATGCAATCATGAGCATCGGCAGCCTTATTACTCCTCGAAATGAGGCATGGGTAATCAATGTCATTATTATCCACCATTCACGTGTAGAAGAGCATGACCGACTATGACGTGTATGCTCACTTCAGAACCATCAAGTGCGCTCTACTGACAAAGTACTAGCTGGTCATTTTCAATGCTCGGACGAAAATGAGCGATTTATTTAGCATAGCAAAAGTTTAAGCCGTACCGCTGGTAGTGCATTTCATGCGTTTATCTTGCACGTATCTTTTGTAAGGTCATATGTTAGTCACAACTCACAACTCACAAGTGCGTAAAAATAAGTGCGAATAACGACCCGGTACATCATTCCGGTAGGTACAGTCTGTCTTAAAAGTACCGCGCAAAGTGGCGGTGGATCCATCAAGCCTGACCGAGAAAGGGCCTGTTTTAATTTAAAAGTCACTGACCAATTGACCTAGGGAATGGACAAGGATGTCAATTGCTTCGGTGACCCAAATTTAGCAGGCCCTTGCTCAATCAGGCTCGATGGATCCACCGTCACTTTGCGCGGTACTTTTAAGACAGACTGTACATCATCTGCAGCTGGTATCTACCGTCTATCTTTCCGTGCGGACAGGAACCCTCAGGCAAATAAAAGACTCGCTCAAGCATGGATAATGATCCTTAGGACCGTCCGAGAGCCATATGTAACTATGAAGTGCGCTGCATTGTGATGCTGAGGAGAGGAAGCGTATGCGCGTTTCTAGATGGGCTCAGCCGCTAAGGCCCCGATCCTTCAAGAACCTCATCGTCGAGATTTCTTTTACTTCTGAAAAAGATATAACAATGCAGCATGCACGCATAGAATTTGAATGCATTTGCAAAGTTTGAAATAACATTTCGTGTTGTCTGAGTAAGGACAGTTTCAAGTATCATTCAAGATCTTGGCTTTGGTCACGAGTGTAACAACATTGTGACGCAGAGATGTGACAACATTAGTAAAATGATATGAGCCATATGTAAATGCGGCTCTATCGCGCCAGACAGCAGTCTCTCCTTCCGGCGTCTAAGTCCCATGTGTCTCCTTTCCAGACCTGCGGCGGCAGCTCTGTCGGAGGTCGCCGGTGACGTCACTGGGTCCCAGCTCACCATAGACCGACACAGAAGGTGGCAGGACATCGAGGCTGAGTGGGCCGAGTCGGAACAGGAGCAGCGGCAAGAGCTGGATCAGGATCGGAGAGGAGGAGGCGGTCGGTGTCACCCGTCTGGAGCTGGCCGGCAGCGGGAGACCGCCCGATCCGCCGCCGCCGCCCCCG